>NC_143501.1:48459736-48764868 GCF_051622355.1 Phaseolus vulgaris
AATTCAAAGTATATTATTATATTCATCTTTATTTTTCTAATTTGTGGCAGAGAGCAAGAGCATCAGAGGCAAAAGAGTTAGGGAAGTATAAGAGAGAAGGGTATGGAGGAGTTTCATGCTTTCAACCAAGTTGGCCACTTTGACTTCAGTTTTGGATGTTTTAACTCAGCAGCCATACAAGATCACACTTCATCAGCTCTTTTACTTTTACTTTCTGCAAAGATCAATTTGTTTCCACTCTGTGCTACTAGCACAAGTGGACATTCTTGCTTGTACAATCCTTCAGACATGTGTAGAAATCAAATGGAAGTTAATAAGAAGAGAATAGACCACATTTTATATATATTTTTTTTTTATATTTGTGGAATGTGTGGTGGGTTGCAGTACTTGCAGATTTGACAATATATGGCCAAATACACAGACACCAATAATCATACCTCAAATAACAACAATCAAAAAGGAAAAAAAAAAAAAAGAAATAATTCTACCATGTATTTCTGCCTTCGACCGAAGCATGTGCATTCTAGGCTAGTTATTAATTAATCCAACAATAATTGGAATTAATTGCCCTTGTGCATGCAAAATCTTGAACCTAAAATTTTGTTGTTTGATATGTTTGCAGTAAGTGTTGTGTAACAAAACTGCATTATTCAGCAAGAACAACAAAGTATAGTTATTCATTCATGCATGAACAATAATCTTGCTAGATACATTTACACCTCAAAGTTTAAAAGCTCATGCCAGAACAAGGATTCTTTCATTTTCTGAGTAGAAAAGGCGCATATCTTTTTACGATTTTGGGAATAAAATTGTTCTCGGATCATATTATTCTGATCACTGTACACATTTCCAAAAAAGTATTGAATTTGATGAATTCCCTTTCTCCATTTTCTTTAAGAAATAAATTTGACTATCATGGTAGCAAAAATAATTAGTTTGGTAACCTCAAATGTAACCAACCCAAGACTTTAATTTCGGTGTTTAGCATTTGAGTTCATCCCAAGTATATCAGTTTCCTTGTCAATTGCCAAAGATGTGTATCAGTTACTTGTCAATCTGAACTTTGAGATTCTAAGTTGAATTTGAATTTGGCTGGTTATTCGTATATGTCACTTTTTGGTGGTTGAGAATATTAATCGTACATAAATAAATCGCACATAACTACTTCCAAATCTTGCTGAAATTCTTGGCAAATATTTTACTTGCGAAAAACTACTGTGAAAAAACTATTCACGTGATTCCATTTGTTCTACCAAGTTCCACACATGGACCCAGATTGAATTGTTGCGATCATGAATCAACTAGGAGGTCCATGTCTCGTAGGACCTACTGCAACAACAATAATATTAACAAGTGTTTCTTTTTTGTTGCAAATTCAACAGTGTTTATCTTTTCACTTGGCTTTTCAGAACCTGGCTAAAGGTGTTGTTAATGAAACTGGAACCATCAAACTTGGTGACCAACCCTTATCACAATCACAGTATTATATTATCTCACAAGTTGATTACATAAACTATACAGTCGTATTTAACTCGATCATAACATAACAGTTCATAAATCTGTTACTGTCTCTTTTTTTTTCATCTGCAAGACTTAAACTAGAATTCTTATTTGAAAGAAAGGAACAATATTAGTAAGTGTTGTGAGATTTGTCTAAGAATTTCCTTCCATATCTGTTTTGGTCTCTTTGGAATGGACCATGTTAATTAAGAGGGGGAGTATAAAAGAAAGTAGTAATTTTCACTTGATGTTTTATGCTCACAATAAAGTGGTGTGAATTGAGCAAGAGGTGATGCTTTGTCAAGAAGTAGTTTAAAAATCTCGTTTGTCGGTAAAACAAGGAAATTGCTTATCCATTTTGGCAGTGTAATGAGGCGTGAGTGCAACAATTGTAGTAACATGACAAAGCAGAAGGCAAATCCAAGGGGAACAGTGAGCATGGAACCCACCTGAACCAATGAATTCATGAAATCTTGTGGATGTTGCCAATTCATTAAGTGAATGATTGAGGAGAGAAAGCATTAATGAGGTTGTAGCACATTTGTTGTTATTGTTTAATGAAAGGGGAAGGAGGGGTTAGATGCATTGCATCCATGGAATTGGTAGAAGAAGAGGACAGCTTGAATGGGCCAGAGCATGCTGAAAAGAGGATGGGCAATGTGGGTTCTCCAACTTCAGGAAAATGATAAGAGCTTGTGAACCTTTTAAAGCCACTTTTGCTTCTTCACTCCAACTCAATCTCCTTATTTGACCCACTTTTGACCATGCTGTTTCCTTGTCTCTTAGAGCTAGCATGCATGAATAAGGAGGAGGAATATGGACTTAAAGGGTCTTAAAGTTAAGTTGATGCTTGAAAGATGTGTATATCATATATTCCCAATATGGATTCAGATTTGGGGACACATGTTTGGAGGTAGTAGTTGGGGTTGTAGAACACTAATCATCAAATTAACTTCCTCATTACTCTATGCATGCATCAATCATCCCTTTGCTATATATATAATAACTCTGGTAAAGGTTTTCTTAGTTAAAGGTTTGGTCTTGGGTTACGTCAAGGCACCTTTAACTGTTTTTTCTTATTCGGATTGGTGTTTTGATCCTTTGATTTGTACGATGATGATTAAATGATGTGTTAAGGTGTTGGTTGGATTCTCAGTTGGTTTTTGAGTATATGCATGAGTTTTGTTATGTTATCGGTAGGTGGTTTTTAGCAGAGTTAAGGAAAGATTAACTATTTTTCTTTTTCGATTTGTATAAGAGTTATACCATCACTTCTGAACCTTTGAACTGAAGTGGTTCATATTTATTTATTCTTTTTCTGATAAAAAATAATAATAACTCTTCTAACTTACTCAATAGTGATCACAAGTTTAATGTAGAATTTTCTGTTTGTTAGTGTTAAAGTTTGAGTGTTTACACTGATTTTACCTTATCTGACTGAAACAAAATTGTTTGTTATAAAGGATAAAGTAGTCTTCTACCAAAAAAAGTTGGGCAAGTTCAAGGATCCAAGCAGAAGTACAGTGGGCTCACAAGTCACTACCAAGGTTGTGAAGTGAAAGTGGAAGTTGCTAGGTGGTGAGGAATACCATAACCCCACCAATTTTGCCAAAATGGAAGCAAAACCATCAGTATCTGTTTGTATGGTCTTCTTTTAACATTGAAAACAAAGTTCATGACTCTACAATTGCAACAAACACTCTCACCCCAATTTTGTTGTTACCTTCTTAAAACCAACATCTTCACCTCCCTCTATTAAGGTCAAGTGGTGTTGACTTGGCAAGATAGGGTTTGGACCAAAACCAACACTGCTGAGGGATTCTGAGTTTGTAATCTGCCATTCAGTTCCTGCTAATTATTCACTTCACATCAGCCCCCATTTCCACAGAGGTTTTTTGCACCTAGACTTTTTCTAACTGCTATTCACATAATACATTATTCCTAGTCACATATATAGCCAACACAATAAGTTAGAAAGAACACACTTCTTCAACTCATAAACTACAAATGCAACTACTCAATCTTTACCCACATTACTTTATTAATCACTGCTTCTTGTTTACTATTTTTTCTTGGCTTTAACATCACCGTTCTCTTTATCCTTTCCACATTTTTTGTTAACAGATAACACACTGGAACCTGTGCTGCTGGGTCATACTATCACCAATACTTTTTTTATATATATTTTGTATCTCTTACTTTTTATCAACGTGACACTGACATGGACACTGACACAACACGGATACGGACACAGATACAGAGATACGTATAATATTTAAAATATAGGACACATAGACACAGATCTATATATTATATAATTATGAATGATATAAATTGACAATAAAGATTTATGTGTACTAAGTATTTTTCAGTATTTTTTAACAGAAATATGTTTTTCATAGCTAGTTCGAAAGGATTTATTCCTTATTTTTATAATCATAATAAAAATTTATACAATAACTTTGAGTTTTTATAAAATTAATGTATTTCTCCTTTTAAAAATTGTGTTAGACCTGTGTTAGAATTTTCAGAAATCCAACAAATATTTTTTGAATTGGACATTTAACCGATGAATGTCATACAAGTGTCGTGTCTGACACGGACACGCCATTTAAAAGAAGTGTCTGAGCTTCATAGTTTCTCATTAAACGAATTTTATTCATAATTTAATATGTTTTTTTTATGTTGAACAAAATTATAAATGTTAAACTTAAGGGGTTAAAGAAAAATTTGAACTTTAAATCTTAAATCATAAAAGAAACTCATTTTAATCTTTCAAATTTAGTGTTTAGAAACTTCTTCTTTTTTCAATTTTGAGAGAGTAAAAAACACTTTTCTTAAATTTGAAACCAAAACAATTTCTTTTTAAAATTTTAAAGCTGAAAATATAATAAAACCTAATAATTTTTAGCTGGTATCATATTTTGTTTATGTGTTTACTTTTGGTAAGAGCCTTGAAATTTTATATTTAAGTAGGGAAGGAAATATTGATTTTTCTGTTCATGAGTTAAAAATATTCTGTTTAAAGAGAAGATGGAAAAATATATTATCCATTTAGTAAATTAAGTTGACTTAGGATTTTTAATTAAATTTATGTACTTTTTTGTTTAAACACGCAATATGTATTTCAATAAGGTTTTATACGTATAAAAGATTATGATTTTATGGTTTATAATATTTTTGGAATTCCTGCACTCCCATAATTTTTAATCACACCTCATAATTTTTAAAATGTAATTTTTTGATTATCTACTCTGGAAATCTTCAACAGATTTCTGAAATTTTTTAAATAAAATTTTCAGAATTGAATTTTCGAAATAAGCTCTCAAAAACTATGAAATGCAATAAACATATTTTTTAGAAAATCTTTATGGAACAATATAATACATGCATTTCAAAAAAAAAAATCAAAGCAGTATTTTTAGAACAAGTTTTCTAGAATAAATTTTTTAAAATAAATTTTCTAGAAGAAGCTTCCAACTAAATTCCTCCCAAAAAGTACATCAGTTGGTAGAGCCGGTGGCATGGTGCAGCGAGGGAAGGTCCTTTTGTCTTTTCCTTTGTAATTAGAAGTGGAGTTAGTAATCATGGGGGGCAGAAGAAAAATCAATTAAATTTTCATCACTGTTAAAACCATAGCGAAAAGGCCCATAACGGAAAGCCCATATTAAATTTTCTTCTTTCAACCCTATAATATAAAAAGACTGATTTATCATTATTATAATATATTTGAAATATATTTCAATTGAACAAGCTACATAATCTTTATATATATATTAATTACGTAATAAAAATATAATTATTTTAGATTATATAATTTGAATATATTTAAGATAATTTTGAGTTATATAATCTAAAAATGTCCCATATTATATATTTTAAATTTTAATTTCGAATTAATTATAAAATATTATGGCAGGATTATGTTGAGCACTTTTTTATATTATAAGGTTGAGAAAATAAATTATTAGAGTGCAGTGAGAAATCCCAATAAACAGGATATGAACTACAGTTTGTTAAAACCCAATGTACCAAGTTAAAGCCCATTTCATTTGTTCCTTTCAGAACCCACTCAGTTCTCTGCCCAATTATTAAAGGGGTGTTTATCAAAATTCTTCTTGCACCCCATCAATTTTTAAAAACACTGTTTTATTTTTTTTCTAATGACTTTTGGATTATCTTTTTTGAAAACCTTTTTCAAAATACACTCTTCAGAATTCATGTATTCCAAAAAAATTTTCTGAAATTTCTGAAAAACATTTTCTAAAACAGAATTTTTAGAATTATTTTTTCAAAATGTATATAATACACTTCAGTTTCAGAATGCATTTTCTAAATTACTTATTAGATGTGATATTTATTCATTTCACTTATTTGATGGAGTGCAAGATAAAACACTCTTATTGAAGTTTTTTTTTTATGTTTTTTTTTACCAAATATTTAAGCTTTTGTTTACAAAGAAGGCATTTTATTAAATATTACTAACCATTTAATTAATGTTATGGTGGTTCAGTTTTAAGTATATTAATAAATTTATATTTTATTTTTTTTAACCTCCACTTCTAAATAACATGAAATTATTGATGTAAAAAAATTTTGAAAGGAATTTTTTTTAAAAATATCTTATTTTTCTACAAATTTTGAAAAAAAGAAATTGGCCATATTTCTATACATAGAAATAAAAGTTCCCAACCCCAAATGATTCTTTAAAATTTCATCAAAACTATATTTTTTTTCATTACCTAACTTTATAATTAATGGGATAAAGTTATACCTAACCCATACTAATGTGAGGTGGTAGAGAATTGAACTATAAAACCTAATTCTTCACTACTTCTTATTCTCACCTTCCTTTTCCATCTCTTTAATTCTTTTTAAATCTCTTTACCTCTTTATAGGTTAGCAATCTTTCTTTTGTCACTTTCACGTTTTCTTTTCTTGGCATTTATCTTGTATGAATTATTTGGTTATTGAATGAGATTTCTACTTTAATTTCTTATTTTTTTTAAGTGCCCCTTTTCTTGTTATTTCTTTTATTGTGCCTTTAAGAAATATAAAAATTAGTAAATTATAACTTTTAGACTCGTTGAAAAGTAAATATAATCTTAAGAAATCACTTGTGTGTATTTGTTGATATTAATTTGAAAATTTGAATATTTTAAAACATAAATCTTTATTGCTATATTTATTGGTATGGATCGAACGGTCAACACCATGACTCAATTTCTACAATTGAACCGACCGAATGACATACATCCGTACGGGTCGATCGAATCCCTTGATCCATTAACTTTCAAATAAAGGTTAGTAAGACTAAACTACCATTAAGAATTAGGTAATACGTTCATAAGTACGACCTATTTCACTAATTCGGCCCAACAAAGTAAACTCATTAAAATAATATGAATAGGTATAGTATGTTCTAAGAACAAGGTACATCATTAATTACTGTACTATGTCAAACCCCCCTTTACTGACATGAGCGTCGGGGTGACTTCTGTAAGTACTCCCATTCAACATTCTCCTTGAAGACTGAGTGACCGAGCAACCAAGACTTAAAGGAGTAGCACGAAAACTATAAAAGTTAGCTAAAATACGAGCTGACCGACCAGTAGAAAAAAGAAAAATGAAGTTAGTCAATTATTATTTAGGTTTCATTTCCCAACACTATATATATTTAAAGCATGATAGAAGAATATCATATTATTCAATTATTTTATGTACTGATTAATTTTGAAAAATATATTAAATAATTATTTTATTATTATTACTAGCAAAAATACATATATTTTTCTTTGTATTTGTATTTATTATTATTATTATTATTAATATACTATTATATATATTCGTATTTTTTAAATATTAAATATTATTTAAAAAATAGAAACATTTTGTATATTTTAACATATAATTTTAATAATTAAATTATTATTAAAAAATATATTAATAAATTTAAATTTATAGTACAATAAACATAATTATATTAAAGTAATTATACCTATTATTTTCAATAATAACTAATTTTGATTAAGTTACATCATACTAACTACTAATTAACTAATTTTGTTTAAGTTACACCATACTAACAACTAAGTTCTAATTACGTGAAAATATTAAAACTAAACTGTTAATATTTAAATTATTTTTTAAATGATCATAAATTTAAAATGGAATAACTAAATTTTCTTTCTTTTCCTGCATCTGGCAGCTCCTGATTATGTCCCTGCACAGGGTACGGATTCCATTACTTCCCCTTTCAGAAAGATAAAACCTCTCTCTCTCTCTCTCTCTCTCTCTATCTCCATTTTGTGCTTATCCATCACTGAACATTCTTTTCTTTCATGAACCTCAATCTATCCAACTACGGATTCTTTTCTTTGTGATGATCCAAGTTATCCACTTGTTCGATATTTTGTTGCAATGGGGTGGTTCACAATCCCTTCTTTCTCTGAGATCGTAAAAATCTCTCAATTTCAAGCTAGCCCATTTGCCAAAGTTGAGATTTTCATGCGCTTAGAGGTAGGTCACTTGGGTTTTGTTCGGTGCTGCTTAATGGGGTCACCTCTGATTGAATGTCTGGCTAATTCATTTGTTTGTATGAATTTAGGAGGACGATGATCATTGATGAGTTTGTGCAAGTGAAATCGTAATTGTGTGTGTTTGCTTTCTGTTGAAATTGAAATAGTTAAGCATTCTATTTGTTCTCAATTTGCATTTGCTTCTGTGAGTTAGTGGCACGTTGATTATAGAATGTAAATGTTTCACAGATTAACTTATGAACTTCAGTTTTTATGGCAACTTTCTCTTCTGACTTCTCGAGAAGTTGAGACGGATTTTTTTTTTAATGGAGGAAGTCTAATTCATTTTCTTCTTCTTCCTTAAGTGCTTATTGAGAATTTTGTTTTCCATTTTAAGAATTGTTTGTAGTATGAAAGTGTGACCACTCTGTTCCAACTGAAATATTTTAAGTTATGCTGATGGGGTTGGATAGGTTGAGCTTTTTTGGGTTGGTACTTGGTAGTTTGGTTTTATAGTTTTGAGGATTCAATTTGGTGGGACTTATTTCATTGGTAACCTTTGTGTTTCAGTAAAGACAAGAACTTTAAGATCGATTGGATATTGGATATCTTGTTTTCCAATCCCGATAAGATCTTGAGGTGAAAACAGATGGCTGTAGGCAGCAAAACCAGAAATATGTTTGAAGGTTTGGTAAAAGAAGGGTCATTTAAATGGTTGCTTGGCAAGAAAAGTTACTTTGATGAAGAATTGGAAGAGATGGAAAATTCTCCTTCTGCGGGAAGGAATTTTATACGAGAGCTCTCTCCTGTTGCAAACCTAGTTGTTCGTAGATGCTCAAAGTAAGTGCGATTCTGTACATATTAGCTTGTTTACTTGGGAATTATTGCTTCATAATCACTTTTCAAATTTCAGTCTTGTTGGATTTTGTATGAGTATTAAGTAGCATTGGACCTTCCCCTGTTTATTGTTTGACACAAATTGATTGGGAATTCAACTGTAATAAGAAAAACAAATAATGCAGAATCCTTAGAACCTCTTCAAGTGATCTTCAGGAGAGCTTCAATCAGGAGGCTTCTGATTCTATAAAGCATCGATCACGATATGCAAGGAACTTATTGGAGTATTGCTGTTTCAAGGCACTTTTCCTGACTACACAAATGACTGGTCATCTCTTTGATAAAACATTCCGGCGTTTGACATTCGACATGATGTTGGCTTGGGAAGCCCCTGCTGCTGACAGCCAACCTTTAACTCATGTATGATTTTTCAAAGTACAATATGTTGAGATTGATTTTATCAGGAAACTTGCCTAATACCCTTTTTGTTGTTAATACTGGTGGGCTTTATACAATAAAATGAGAAATATGGTTCAAAGAAATGAATAACTAGAATATTCTTAGATTAATAACATTTTTTGCTTTGTTAGTTATGTCAGTTCATTTATATGGATAAACACAAATTATACTCAAAATATCTTCTTTGGTATTCTCTGAACTTGGATAGTTTGTGAGTTTCCATTGTTATGTGCATACAAATGGATATAATTATTAATTGTATGTCCTCCTAATGATCTATATTCGTGTCTTATATGCATACTATACTATAGGTTTGTTTGTGTTATCTTTAGTAATTTGGTCTTTCTAAAGATTGACGGGTGTCTAACATTCTAGAAGGTTGACGAGGACATATCTGTTGGTTTAGAAGCTTTCTGTCGAATAGCCCCTTCAATTCCAATCATTGCCAATGTCATCATTAGTGAAAATCTTTTTGAGGCGCTGAGTTCATCAACTGGTGGTCGCCTTCAGTTCCCCATCTATGACAAGTACCTCAGTGGCTTAGAAAGGTTTGATATTATACCTTGAAAGTTGAAAATACAATGTATCTTTTTCTTTTGTCTGGTATTCCTTTGACTTCCAAGTTTCATTTATACAAGCCATTTTTGCTGCTTTTTTTGTAAGGGCATGTTTGATTTTTTTTCTCTCATCTCATCTCCTTTCTTCATTTTTTGGGGGCAGGGCATAGGACATGGGACATATTTGTCAGTAGGAGTGCTGACAAATATTATTTCACACTTGATTCATAGTTTAAAAGGAAACTGACTGGATATATATATATATATATATTTATATATATGTATGTATATATATATATATATAGATATATATGTATGTATGCATATATGTATATATGTATGTATGTATATATATATATATATGTATGTATGTATATATATGTGTGTGTATGTGTGTAGATCGGTTATACACCCTTCCCTAGTTTTATAAAATTCTACCTAGGTAGTGTATGACCTAGCATTTTGGGTTTTATTTCTTTAAAATAGAAACTCCTACAATTAGCTTAGCTTCTATAGAAGCTCTCTTGTTTTGGCTTAATTTCTCCTTTTAGGGTGAGAAGCACAAAAAGTGTTGGTTCAGATGCTACTCTGGCTCTGAAAAGGATGAAGACATTTAAGTTTTTAGCACATTTAAGATCAGACCTTCTAATACAAACTGCTATAGAGAATTTTAAGAATAAAAATCTATTGAACAGAAATATTAGAATTTATTGCGAAATCACAAGAGAATCAACTAAAAGGAATTTAGTCTTCCATATGGAGGCAAATGAAAGAATTACAAAGGAAAAATAAATTTAGGTCTAAGAGTGCTTTTCTTCGCGCTTTGCATCATGTTTGCGTCGAGTTTCATAGTAGTTTTAGAGTTATCAATTGCTTAAGTTCTTTCTAATTGTTCTTAACTTTTTGAAGTGTTCCTATATTTTTCTGAAATAATTTAGTGGAATCCCTCCCATCTATTTTCTGCAATGATTATCCTATGAATTTATAAGAGAATAAAACTGTGGGAGGGTTGGCTTAGAAGAATATGGATAGTACTGCTCTTCTTTACTTGTTGAAATTTCAAGTACATGGAATGTGAAAGAGAGCTAGAGAGGAGACCATATGAAAATATAGTTTAGTATTAAGCTTTGTATATTATGATCGGAGGCATAACACCTCTACAATTGTCCCTTCAGCTTCAGCACTTTTTTAGTAAGGCATCTTTGCTTGTGTATTTTATTTCATCTTTGGTTATTGAAAAAATACATATATTTCTTGTTAGGATATAGAATAAAGGGAATTAGAGTAGTTACTTATTAGAGAAACATCCTATCTATAAATAGGAAGATACTAGGGTAAAGGGGAAGCATTCAGATTAGTATACCTTTGTGGGAATAGAGCAGTAGCACCCTTGTAAAGGGGAAGCCCTCAGAGGAGGAAGTACTCTCCTATTTCTTGTTCTTTACATCCTATTCAATAAAATCTGTCATTTCTTTCCCATTCTCATTTCTTGGTTCCTAACAACATTAATAGCATAGATAGCATTGAAAAAAATTCATTAAAAGCTTTTAGATCTACTTAAAATTCAGCGCAGTTTTTCAGAAGTAGTTTTAGAGAAATTTATGGACCCTTAGATTTAATGGTTGTGCCAACAGCACTAAGAAGAGGATAGGGCAGAGAGTAGTTAGTAGTTAGAAATAGTTGTTGATTAAAGCTGTAGAGGCAGGGAATTAGGTTAAATGCTTAAATATGAGAGGATAGATGCAGGGGCATTCTTTTTTGTCATAATTTGAGAACTGGGCTTTAGCGCTATTGTTGAAAGGGAAAATCCTTAGAAGGAGAATTTTTCCATAGTTTCTTTGTTTATAATTCAATAAAGATTACCAAAATATTTTTTTCCTTTTTTCTTTTTTTCCCCATCTCTATATTTCTCTCTCTGAAAACTCAGAAGCCACTTTTGGGTTCCTTTAACAATAGGAAAAGGGTTAGTGCAGTTTTACTGTATCCTTTAACACGGGAAAAGGTGATGATGTTGTTTAAAGACTCAAGACAGTCTAGCTTATTATTTGAGAAATTTCTCCTCATATTAGCTCACGAGCACCTTATTAAGTTTGTAATGAAAATTAAGGCAAGTGTACGCCCATAAATGTGATGGTTATCTGTCAGAAAGAAAGGCTTGTGGACTGAAGTCTAGGTCCATTGCTTATAATCACACGATGATTTAATGAATTTTCAGTTTAGTTTTTTATTTTATAGTTGTTAATTTCAAAGATCGAGCTCCTGTATTTATCTGCTTCAGTTTCTGATGCAACAGTCTGTTGTTTTCTTGTATTTTTAGTATGTGATCAGTGGTATGCACAATTTTTTTGTGTGCATAATTATTTAATTTTTTTTTAACAGAGCTATAAGAAAAATGAAGAGCAATTCAGATTTGTCTCTCTTGGCTGCTGTAAGATCCTCTAGAGGAGAGAAGATTCTCGAGGTTGATGGAACAGTCACAACACAGCCAGTCCTTGAGCATGTAGGAATATCCACCTGGCCTGGTAAGTGTGCAAAAAAGATACATTTATCAGCCATGTTTCTTAAACACATGCTCCACCAATTTATTTTATATATTTGGTGATAAAGTAGGAGTATGCATTGTTTATCCTTAACTTTTCTCTTTGTGGCATGATGCAGGAAGGTTAATCCTGACAGATCATGCACTTCATTTTGAAGCACTTCGTGTTGTATCCTATGACAAACCAAAAAGATATGACTTATCAGAAGATCTTAAACAAGTTGTTAAACCTGAGTTGACTGGACCATGGGGTACTCGACTTTTTGACAAGGCAGTGTTCTATAGTTCATCATCCCTGTAAGTAATTTAACAATTATAACTACTTCTGAAAATTTATCTTGCTATTAACTTTGAAAAGTACTTCTCTTGTAGATCAGAACCCGTTGTACTAGAGTTTCCAGAACTTAAAGGTCATGCACGTCGTGATTATTGGTTAGCTATCATCCAAGAGATTCTGTATGTTCACAGATTCATAAGAAAATATGGAATTAAAGGGGTTGCACGGGATGAAGTGCTTTGGAAGGCTGTTTTAGGAATTTTGCGATTACAAGCTATTCAGGATATTGGTTCCCCGATTCCTATACAGAATGATGCTCTTCTCATGTTTAATTTATGTGATCAGCTTCCAGGTGGAGACTTGATATTAGAAACCCTTGCAAATATGCAAAACATAAGAGAGTCAGATCGTCAGAATGATTTAAAGGGTGGTAGTGGAATGCATTCTATCTCAGCCTTGGACATGGTTTCTAACTTAGGATTTGTATTTGGAGCAAGTTCAAACAATTCAAATGAGAGCAGGATTGCAGTGGGTGAAATATCTGTTGGAGAAATGACTGAATTAGAAATAGCGGTTAAAGAATCTAAAAACAATCATAAAAAGGTTATATCTGCACAAGCAACAGTTGATGGTGTTAAAGTTGACGGCATTGACACGAATTTAGCTGTCATGAAGGTACTATTTTAGTATTCTCTTTATAACCCTTTAGTCAAACTGTGCTATACACTGTAGAATAATAAATTTTAGAACAGTTAACCTAGCTTAAGTATTATCCTATTCTGAGACTTATCATTTCACCTACTTTCAGGAGTTACTTTTTCCTATAAATGAACTTGGGAAGTCTCTTCAATCTTTGGCTTATTGGGATGATCCGAGGAAGTCTTTCGGGTTTTGTTTGTTTTTCAGTTACATCATTTACAGGTAAAACTTCTTTAGATCAAGTAATATTCTGTTCATCTGTATTTTGTTGAGAGACAGGAGAGAGAGAATATATTTTTTAAAATTGTTATAGAAATTTGAGAAGTAATTTTCAGGGGGAAATTCTGGATGATTTGCTATGGGATACTATTTGTTATAATAAAAGGGGTTGGGAATAACTCAACAAACATTGAACATGAATTCTTTTTTGGGTTTCTTTTACACCATTTGGACTCTGCTTGGGTAGAACTAAGAGCAGCAAAGCTTTTCCTACCAAGTTGCAACATTGAATAAGCATTTATGTAGCTTGGTAAGAATTCATAGATTCAGAAGTTATAGGCTTGAGTTGTTGAAATTATAGGGCTTTAATGTAGAGGAGGAAAGAGGAACAGAGATCGAATAATTTGAAATTGTTGTTGATCTGATCCGATGCAATTTGATGTAATATAGAAGACAAAGCACCAGCCTCTAGTTATATTAATCTTGGTTTCTTTGTGAAAACCCATGCTAAGAGATCGTGTAAGATACTCCAAAATGTTTTCTTGATATTCATTATAACATGATTCTTATGAATCATATCTAAGCAATTTTCAATCTAATTTATAATATAACAGAACAGTGATATTCCTTTAAGATGATTTCCTCATAAATTGATCTGGAAACCAATGTTACCTACCTTACCAGTAACTCTCCCCATTAAACATGCCAGGCTCTCTCACACATCCTTATCCTCTCTCCCCCCTAACTGTCTTCTCTGCCATCAATCTTTGGTATACTCCATTTTTCTAGTTCACAATCTTTGGTATCACTTTATTGTACATGTTATCATATGATGCAGTTTTTCAGTTTCTTTTCTTCTTTATATAAGAAACACCAATATTTTATGTGAGGGAAAAACACAGAAAATTGAATATTCAGAACTTGTTTGATTTAAAAACAAAATACTTTCTTTGTTATTATTTACAGAGTCACAATGTCACTTTGTTTTCTTTTAGTTTCATATTTTCAAACAATGTATCAAGAAATGGTGAAATCAGAAAATATTTTATTCAAACCAAGCCCTTCAGTTCTCATTTTCAGCATTCCTTTTGGTGCTCGTTGTGATCACAGACTTCCCTTGTTTTGTTGACTAAGATAATCTGATTACTGCAGGGATTGGCTTGGCTATGCGGCAGCACTGGTGCTTGTGTTATTTGCTGTTTTTATGATAATTACTCGATATTTTAGCGAAGATAGGTCAGTTCCTGAAGTTAAAGTAACTGCTCCTCCCCCAATGAATACAATGGAACAGCTTTTGGCCGTTCAGAATGCTGTCTCTCAAGCTGAACAGCTCATCCAAGATGGCAACGTAATTTTGCTCAAGTTTCGCGGTCTGTTGCTGTCCATTTTTCCTCAGGTGCTGTCTCATTCTTTCCCATTTTTAATGAATAATACATACACTGTTTAAATTCCAACCATAATTACCCTCTATAAAAAGTTTCTTGATTTCATAAAAACTCTCTTAAAAGTCATATATCTCCAAAGGAAAATGATAGTTTGACAATCCTGAGAGTTGTATACAAATTTTGATATGATGGGTTTAGAAATAAATATATATAATAAATGATAAGTTTGGAATTAAATGAAAAGAAAAAATATTAAAACAATAGTATTGAGAGTTGTAATGTAATTATATAAAAAATTGTGGGTTGTCAATGTATCATTACCCTATCTCTGATTGGTTGAGAGTGTAAAAACTTTACACCCTTGCAACATAAGTTATTAAACTCGTCAACTTTTTTGTCTAGAAAGAAGCTTGGATGTACTTAAAGTGCTATTTTTGAGAATTTCATCCAATTCATTACACACATGAGTGTCACAATATGTATGATGATGCCTGATTCCATTCCATTTATATGATTATCAGGCCACAGAGAAGTTGGCCTTTGGCCTTCTATCAACAGCATTGATTTTGGCTTTCTTGCCTTCTAAATACATAGCTCTGCTACTATTCTTGGAGATATTCACAAGATATTCGCCTCCAAGGAAAACTAGCACAGAGAGATGGACGAGGAGATTAAAGGAATGGTGGTTCAGCGTACCAGCAGCTCCTGTCACAATTGAAAGAGATAAAGAGGAAAAGAAGAAAAAATAGATTCATGCATGCATGGTTAAATGTGTTGTGTATATGTTTTTCTTTAATATTACTTTTCTATTGTATATAGAGATGTGCAAGCAAAGTAATTAATTGGAAAAATGAAATTACACTCTTCCTACGTAAAAAAACTCTTGCAGCAATGTTCGAACGCGTCTTGTTTCATTTATACCTGTGACCTGTCAATTATTATGATTTAGTACTTCTAATTTAAACAAAAAGACACAATCTTTCTTATAATTGATTATCCAAACAGACAAAATATTAGGTGGGGTTCTGAAATATTTATAACTTGTGTGGAAAACCACATAAAATTGCTGGTGGTACCTAACAATTCCCCACCTAAGGAACATGCTTTTAAAAAATATCATCTAATACTTGAGAGCAGAACTTTTTCATCGTGTTTTTCCAAACATATACGTGTACACAAATTAAAACGCATCTACGTATAAAACCAAACATGATCCACAAAGCATGTGGAAGTTTCATATAAAAAGAAAGGATCATGTCATGGCAAACATTGCACATAGAAAGCTATATCTTTCTTCATTATTCTGAATTACAATCTATTGAAACAGAGTATCAAGGTAACAACTGAAAAAAAATCCCTGTAGATACAACTTTTCTACAAAAGCAAAACCATTATAATTCTTAAAAAAAAAAGATGTTCTATCCTGAAAACTAGAACTTTTATTGACTGAAACAAGAAGAAAAAGGTTAAACTATAATCAATGCTCATGGAACTCTTTCCTCCCTTCCAATGTGGTCCTCAAGTTATGTGAGAAGAACAGAGAATCTGAGTAATTCATCAATGGCTGACTCGAACACACGAACTTTCCCGAGCTCGGCGGCAACATGGTCACGTAAGGGTTCAACGGAGGCTCCAGCATTGCTCCCTCCCCCGCCATGAAACAAGAGTTAACTTGGTTTTCTCCTATACAATTATTCTCCTCTGTTATCACCGACGAAGCCTCGTTCTCCTCGTTTCTCACAATAATCATGCTTTCTCCATCACTCTCCTTGTCTCCTATCACCGCCGCAAGGCTCCCCCCAGACTCCTGCTTTGAAGATTGTTGCGGCGGTGGATCGTCATCGTCCTCCTCCTCTTTAGCACGAGTGAGGCCGGTGAGTTTCTGCACCAATGACATGAAATCCTTGGGCTGAGTGTGGATAACTTTTGGAGAATGTGTGTAGATGATCACAGGGTGACGTTGCTGTTGTGGTCTGTACGATGGTGTCGGCATTGCTTGTGTCATTGCATTGTTAACCAGGGAAGATGATATCGATGATGAAGATGAGGATGAGGATTGTGGGGGTGATGAAGATGATTTTTTTATCAAATGGGATTCTTTGTTGATTTTCAAAGGTGGTGGAAGCAATCCATTGGTGTTGTTCTTGTTATTGGTGGTGAGTTCTTTCTTTGGATGGAACTGTGAAGGGCTCATGGCTTGAAGAAAGGTGAGAATCAGCAACAAGAGAAAAGGAAAGTAATTGGTAATGGGGTTTTCTTTAATTGGATTTGAGGTGAAAAGAGAAAAAAGTGAATAGAAAAAGGGAAAAAAACTGAAGATTAGGGTTCTGTGTGGAGATGAGAGAGGCAAAGATTTGGAGAGAGATGAGTGTGTTTCTGTATATATAGAATTTGGTTTTGCATGGCGCATGCAAGTCATGCCAATGGGGTCGTGACACGTGGGAATGTGAGAACTGGGGAAGGGCAGTTTGGGGATTTGGTTAAGATGGAAGAAGTGCTGAGGTGGCGGAAAGAGCGAAATGGCGCGAATCGGTTGAGGTGTGGGGCCCACGCGTTACTGTGAGCGGTGTTTTTCATGTGTGGTGTGGCGGCGCATACGGAGGAAGAAGTTAAGGTTGTTCTTCCATAAAACGTGGAACAATAGAGATTTCTGCTTTAATTCATTTTTTTTTCAGAGACTAATAGTGCCAGTGAGAAAATATATATGAAAAAAACACACACATATATTTAATTTAAAATTTGTTAATATATATATATATATATTTATTATAGTGTTAGAATATCTCCACCAAAGAATAAAACATAGTTTATGAGATTATTAATATTTTTAATTTAATGATATTTTTTACAAGTATAATTTTATACGGATAAACATCTGAATTAAAACAATGATCAGATATTTAAAAATAAATAAATAAATAAATTTAATTTTTTTAACATCTGTTAGTATACATTTGATATAATAATTCACAGTAATTTGTTATCATATACTTATTTAAGTATCATATCAATTATCGTTTGTTACGTTAAGCAAGATTTTGAAATTCAAACCTGGAAATGCTTTTGAACATTAGAGAGAGGAATCAAATTAAACAAAAAAGGTTCTTAGCCTCTATTCCATTTTTCTAAGCTAAAAATATATAGTTTTTTTTTTTAACTTATATTGTCTTTTTACTACCATCCTAAGCTAATTTTTAAAAAAAAATATTTATACAATACTATATATATAATACATATATTAAAAATCACACAAATCAACATAATATAAAATAAAGTATATCGACCTCATATTAATAAAATGTAATTTTTCATAACCAGTATTTTTACTTGTACTAATCATATCTTATTTGAGAATAAATATTTTTTTTTATTAATGAATTTCGTGTTTAATACTATGAATATTTAAGATCATAATATTATTTTAGGTATATCTTCACTACACATACCTATAAAGAACAATACACGAGGGACAACACATCTAAAAGGGTTTCACTTGAGAAAAATTCTATTAGTTGAACAATCATATATCTTTTTAAATCGATGAAAACTTTCTCACTTAAGTAGTCTCACAGAGTTTAAACAATACAAATTCAAATAGGAGAATTGGTTTTGTCTCTTTCTCACTTAAACGTTCATCCAATTTAAATGTTATTTGAAATGTTGTATCATCATCTTACAAATTCTAGAAATATTATCGTTTTTCATTAGTACTTGAGCACGAACATATTGCATGGTCTCAATTATTTCAAAATCCCATGCAATGTTATCAATCTCCCTTTAAACAACCTCTTTATTATTACTTAAGTGTTATTTGTTCTAAATGAGAAAAAATTATCTATATAATTTCTCTTTCACTCAAGTTTTAAGTAATTGTTTAAAGATTCATGGAGACATATTTACTACTTAACCAATATGTCACATGTTAAAACAATATCAAATCAAAATCACACAAATTTACATAAACATAACATGTATTATAACTTTCAACCTCAAAACATACCCATCAAGGTTTATATTTCCAATATATACACCATACATCCATATATTACTGAATGTCACTTAATTGACCAACTTAATGTTTTATTAATATATACAAACCAAAAAAAAAAAAACAATAGATTCACAAAATATTTTTCTAATCCAATTTTATCGTTCTAAATGTTTTATACCTCAAATGCAACACATTCTTGTTATGAAGATCATAATTTTTTTCCACAAATAAAAAATGTGTCGCAACACCTATATCATTTCAAAATAATACATTACATTGATTTGAATTCACATGAAATCTTAGAATCCATTTATGTTGGAGATCCCACATCGACTAGAGATTAGAGTCTTTCATTGTATATAAGTGGGTGCAAACCTCAACCCTATGAGTCGGTTTTATGGGGTTGAGTTAGACTTAAAGTCCACTTCGTAATAATTCATACTATAATGTTAATGTTAACAACCAATTTCAAATCACTAAAAAAATTCCAAAATAATAAATAATTCACAATCTTAGTTTAATTTCCTTTATTTGGTAATTGCTTATTTAGAAACATTAACGATTTTAAGATAAAAAAAGAAAAAGAAAAGGTTGAGATTAGAAAGAATCTACCAACCCAAATAAAATCGACTAAAATAACTAAATAAAAGTCGAACCAAGTGATAAACTAATTCTCTCAACTAATTGAACTTATACATTTTAAAACTTACATACAAAGTCAAAAGGAAAAAAATATAATAAATTTTAGAAAAAAATAAATTCGTACCCTAAATCAAATTCTAATTAGTTGAAAATATTCTATATTCAACCACTTCTTAATTATCATAATTCAATCGAAAAAATAATAAAATATTATTAAAAAATAAAAAATAAAGAATGTATAAAAATGTTTAAGAAAATATAATTTTGAAAATAAATAACTCTTGCAATTGTATTTTTAAAATATAACTTAAATTTGAATCTTGTATCTTTTAAAATATCTTTTATAAACCGGTTCAAACGCAACCCATTTGGAATTTTTGGATATTCTTTGTGTTCATAATTCAAACACCAAAGTTTCATAGTTGAAAGTGAACTTTCAGAATGATGAATAATCATTAAATTGTCTTTTTCCCATTCTATATTTTACTTTTCTGTCACATTTGTACTTTTGGGAGACTATGTCTTCTCTGATATAATTCTCCATTTTTCAGATCAGTTCCGTGGCCTTTTAATATTGTCTCTATATTTTTGTTATCATTTTTCTTTTGGGTTCACTTCAAATAATCAACAGTATATGTTTGAAGAATAAAACAAAAAGAAGTTAATAAAACTATTTAAAATCTATAATTTTTTAAGATTTAATCTTAGCCTTTAATTTTTTTTTAATTTTAGTCTTTAAATATAAATTACTATTATAATTTAAATTTTTGAACAAATGATAATTTTAGGAAATTAAATGAAGTCTTTAAAATTTGAGAATTTATTTAACTTTTTAATATATATATATATATATATATATTTGTTTTTACAAGGTTGAATATGTCGAAAAGTGACTTCTTCTATAATTTTTACTTTTCTTGATATTTAGGTGTTGTTATATCTTTTCGTTTTTAGTTTTTTCGCTTTTGTTAATGACGTGAAAAAATACGTGTAAAAATACTGACGTTTATAAAATCAGTTCGAGTACAATATGCAAGTATGAGAATTGAAAAAAATACTTATGTTTCTTGAATGTCTCTCTTATTTATACCTTTTTCTTTGTTAGATTCTTACTGAATTTAGATTTAACTATGTCGGGAGATAAATGTGTAATCGACTTCTCTCTTTCAATAGTGTATATATAATACAAGATAAAATTAATTTTTTTTATGTTAATTTGACTATTTTAAGTTATGCTAAAATACTCAATTAGTTAATTTTAACTTGCTTATCACATAGAATAAAAAAAATACTAGTTATATAAGTGAAAGAAAATGAAAGTTACGGGGAATAATTAAAAAAATCTTAAATGAAAACTAAAACAAAATTGCTTTGAAGTGAAAATATCTATATAATGATGAGTACACAATAAATATTTTATTTTATGATATTTTTTACTACAAAACAAAAAAAATATTTATACAAAACATAAACGATAACTAGAACTTGTACTTTGTAAGCAAGCTAAGCAAGTGGAGTACTTCAATTATTTGATTATGATATGTTTTCATTATTTATTTGTAAAGAATCTAAAAGTAATAGTTTTCTTTAAAAGAAGTTACATCACAAAGATAAAAAATTCAGAAAAAATTTATTATGTTTCGATATTAAAATTATTTTGAAAACTGTTGTTGATAATTTTCTTATAATCTAGAATAAGTAGAATTAATGGGTCAATATAAGTAGGTGAATTTTAAAATATATTATTTTATTTTCCAACATAGTTTGAAAAGTAGTGCTTTTTTTGTATTCATGGAGGCCATTAGTTTTGACCAACTTGCACGCGGCTACACCACATGCATGTGGATCCCACCACAGACAAGTTTTGTCTAATTAATGACAGCCGTTGGATGCTCCAACTGAACCAGCCGGCCCCAGATCTCATTGACTTATAAAATTATGGCTGGGTCCCACCAATCATTCATTAATGCATCTTTATCCTAAAATATTATTATCTTTTATTTCCATTTTTAAATAATAATTCTTTTAGTTTCTCAATATTTTTTTAATATCTCTATATAATTAAGAGAAACAATAAAATATTAGCTGCATTATCAAATATTATTTCATGATGTTTATTTATATACATAACTTTTATGAATGAAAAAAAATAATGTAATTTTTTAATTAATTATTATTTTACCTTTGTTAATTATATTATTTAAAATATTTGTAAATTATATATTTATTCTGATCTTAATTGTCATAGATTTTTTTTTCTATTTTTTAATTAGTTTTAAATGATTAAACATGTCTAAAAATTTGATAGATTGGAATTCTACCTACCACTACAAAAATTATTTATAAAAATAAGATAAACATTTTCATGAATTAAAATTTATTTATAGATTAAAAATAATTGTTAGAAAAAATCATTATTTTTTATAATTAACTTATATAAAACTAATTGTAATTTTTTTTTATATTTATCTAAACATGATTTTTTGTACAGGTTTGACATTATTTGCTGACTCGTGTCTGTCACTTGCGTACTGTCGCATGTAATCTAACCTTCAGTGTCAGTTTTTTTTTTTCTTTTTGTTTTTTCCCAAACTTATCCAAAAAGACAAAAAAATATTAACTATTATCTATTTCAAATACCTTTATTTCTACAAATAAATAACTTACTTTAGTTAATAAATTATTTTGCCCACAAACAAAATTAGAAACTATTTAAACTATTTATTTCAAACAGATTATGAGTATGTTGGATTAATTTTATTAAGCAAAAAATAGTTTTCCATAAATATGTATGTTGTTTGATCAAATTTATTTTAAAAATTATCAGAATAAAAAAACATAAAACTATTATCGTAAAAGCAACTTAGTTGCTTATAAGAAGCAGAAGAAGACAAAAAAGACAGTTAAAAAAGTATACAAATTTGTTTATGATTTTCTCTGTACAAAAATATCTTCCTAAAGATCTCATAATAATATCTTATTTTTCAACAGGTCAAGAAATATTTTGCTTACTATTTTTTAGTCAATTATTTTAATGATAATGCAGGTACTTTTAATATAAAAATTACTCAAAATTGAATAACCCTTTTCAATGTCATTTATTAAAGTAAAAATAAACCGATGCTAAATTTAAAAAACAATAACTCACTTTTTAGTTTATAATTTTTTTAAATTTCTTATTAGATTATGTTGATAATTTTTTTTTTGAAAAAAATCTTAAAACTAATATAAGACACTGAAATCCAAAATAAAATAAGACCACATGGTTACAATAGCCGTATTTATTAGAAATTATAACTCCACTTTTAACAAACTTGTATACATGTGGTACTGAGTTATGATATATATATATATATATATATATATATATTATATATATATATATAAACTATTAAAATATTTTTTGACTAAATTTTATATTTAGTGTAAATGATCTATATATAAATAAAAGTAAAAAAAAAAACAATTTTACACCTATTAAAAAAAGTTAAGTGCATACATTTTAGTAATCTCAATATTTTTCTTAAAATGATTTTTTATAAAACAATATCTCCCACATTAAAGCATTTTAAGAAAAATATTATTAAACAAAATAAAAATAATTAAAAATGGTTTATAATTAAAAACAATATATATATATATATATATATATATATAAATGTCTATTTCATTTTGTAAAATGTACCTAATCAAGTACAAAGTTGGTACCACAGGTGTTATGTATAGTCCATAAACTGTTGGACATGATAGATACTTGTATTAGTTAGATTATTTTCATATAATTTTTAATGTAAATTAAGATTATTTTGGCATTTTCTCATTTTTCAGGTTTATTTTGTTAGTTATTTCTATGATAACAAGTAAATATATCAGACCCTATTTTTTTATTAAAAAACAATGTATTTTGTTCACATGTTTAGGCCAAGAGGAGAACTAACAACATATTTTTTTAACACAATATTGATTAAAAATTATAAATTAAAAGAAGAAATATTAAATATAAAATAAGTGAAAAGACATTGTAATTTCCATAAATTTTAATTAGTATCAGAATCTATTGAAAAATGTGATAACAGAAGGTATCTTCAAGGATATTTCTCTTGTGGAAACATTTGTTTGATTCTGTATCAGAATTCATGCATAGTTCCAAATTAAACAGCTTATTATCCTTAAACCAGCAAGAGGCAAACCAAATGATGTGACTAAAAATAATAGATTCAATGTAAAAAAGTTGAAAAATGGGACCCACCATTTGGAACATGAACCTTTACAAAGGTGGCTGAAGGACACAAAATGTTGCACTATAGATTTTAATTCAGAGTTTTCCAACACTTCAATTCTTTAAGCACAAAGGTCATTTTTTTTTTGCATCAAAGTGTTATTTTTTCATTCCCTTAGCTGACTTTTCATCTTCTCTGTTCCTCACAGCTTCTTCTTCTGAATTATAACAACCCTTCAAGATTTGTCAACTCCAAACATTCCTGGGTTATGGTTTTTCTCCATCCCCATGAGTCTTTGACCTTGGTGTTGTAACATGGATAGGAAAAGTTGACCCTTTGGGAATTAAGAGAGCCAAACACCAAAATCTCCAAAATCTGAACTCAAAAACTTCCCTTTTGTGATTCTGGTGCTTACCAAGAGCAAAACAATGAGCTTGAAGAAAAGGGTCCTTTCAATTAACATTGAAGAGGCTGCTGTGGACTTTTTCAACCATCTCTTGCAGGAGAAGCCCAGAATTCCGGTTTTCATTCCTCTGATTCTGATTGCTTGGGCTGTTGAGAGATGGCTCTTCTCTGCCTCCTCTTGGGTTCCTCTTGCTCTTGCTGTGTGGACTACTATACAGGTTCTCACTCCTCACTTTTATTCATTATTACTCTCTTGTCATCTCTTTATGCTTTTTGCACAAATATGTCTCCACAAAAGTTATTTTGTTATGAATCATCTTACCTGATTAATCAATTTGATTTCATATTAAAAATGCATTTAATATTTCTTGATTTTGTTGAATTGGGGCAATTCTCAGAAGTCATGCTTATTTGTGAGATTTAAGTTTCTGTTTTGAATGAAAGTGATAGATAGAACTGAGGGCCACACCTCACTACAGGTCACGTGTCAAATGCGTCAATGACACGTTTAGACTGTTAACTGAATCCTACCATGCTTTTTGCCCAAATATGTTTCCACAAAATAGTTACTTTGTTATGGATCATCTTATGCATTTGTTATTTCTTGTTATCGTTGAATTGGGGTAATTTCATAAGGAATCCTTACTTATGAGGTGAAATTTCGTTTTTTGTGTTGAAGAAATATGATAGAAAGGAGAGTGACCAATACTATTTGGTACAAGTAGTGTGTCAATGGCATGTTAGGAGCCTAAACTCATTTCCAATAATTATAAAATTAAATTGTAGATGTTTTCACGAAAATCTATAAATTTCTTAGGTTCTTCAATTATATTCATGATAAAACTATAGTAATATTTCCAATCTTACATATTTAAAAATTGATGTATTCTGTATTTGTATCCATCACAGTTATGACTAACTTTTTTAAAAATATGTTTGGTTAACTTCAAATTCTGTGCAAGCAAATCTCCCTGATTTATTATCTGAGTTGAGTTATTGTCTGCTTTTTATGTGGTGTACTATTCTGGTAGTTAATGTGAGGTGGTGCTTTTTCATTTTCAGTATGGGAGATACCAACGCAAACTACTTGTGGAGGACTTGGATAAGAAATGGAAGAGGATCATACTGAATGTCTCGGTACTTTTTTCCCCACCTTTCCTCCTTTCACCTTTCAAGTATGATTTTTGAAGTTGACCCCAAGTTCCTGTTCATATAGCCCATCACACCATTGGAGCATTGTGAGTGGTTGAACAAGTTGTTGACAGAAGTCTGGTCCAACTATTTTAATGCCAAGTTTTCAATAAGGCTTTCTGCTATTGTTGAGGTGAAATTTCACTACCTTTTCTCACGTGCTACACATTGAGTAATTTTTCATCCTCATTCAAGAGTCAATACAGAAATTGTGGTTAAATAGCTTGGTTGCACTACACATACATACATGTATGTATGTATGATGTATGTATGTATGTACGTACAGCATATTACATACACATCCTTTTTCATCTATGATTTAAATGGATTGTATAAATTCTACTTATACTTTAAAAATAAAGAGGAAGTGCATAGCACTGTCAGACTGTCAGACTTATATTTACAGTAAAAGAATGTAACATCTGTTAAGTGTGCATAGTATAAAACCTTAGACTCTGAACAACACAAGCTACATGCTTCAGACTTTAGCTAACCTGACATTTCATGTTGCCACTCTCAATTCAAATATTGAATAAAGAAACAGAATGCTATGCTGATTATGTCTTGGCCAAAAGGATCAAGAAATATTTGTTTACCTTTCGTCATATAGTAAATAAAAAGTTGCACAATAGTGGATAAACTTCTTGTTAAAAATTCGTTAATGTTACATTTTATGGTCAGGATCCTTCATTCTGTTTAGACATGTATTTTGTATTTTGATAGATGAACTAATCTAATTTCTATCTTTTGTGTCTCTAGAAACGTATAAAGCTCCGGAAACCAAGACTTCTGGTAAGTCATCATGTTTTATTCTACGATAGAACTTTAATTAGTTTATCAAAACAGCTTGAACACTTTATGGACATTGGATAATTGTGTGATGATGTGTACTGAATACAGGAACGAGTTGAGTTGCAGGAGTTTTCGCTAGGATCATGCCCTCCTAGCTTGGCTCTGAGAGGGATGCGTTGGTCAACTATTGGTGATCAGGTTTTGGTTTCCTTCTATTTCAAATTTCACTAGTAAATATAATTCTTGTATATTTAATCTTCCCTTATATAGTACTTTTATAGTGATATAGGGGAGGGGGGAACAGGAGTAGCATTTATATCATCATCTGTTTTTGTTTTTGAGAGCAATGTGAGAAACATATTCTTGTCCGAATCTGTATTTTCATTTTTCCTTGATGTGGTTTTGCACCACCACTACATTACAATCACTAGGATCTTTAATTTCACTATTTTTGTTGCCCTCTCTCCTTCTAGTGCCACTGCTTTTGTGATCTACATGAGCAAGTGGTCGGGGAATTTTCTAATATACATAGTTTGGAGAAACTAAACCTTTACTTGCAAATTAAACATTGAAGATAGTAAGTAATGAATCTATGAACCTTTTGTCAGCTCACCAAATGCCGCCACCTGACTGTTTTTGGCTGTCGTACTTCTATTACCATTGCTTAATTTGCTTGTAAGGTAGTTTTCCTGTTCACCATTCATTTTTCTTGAGGTGTATGACTCTGTGCCTTGTCTTTAAGTGCCTTGTCTTTAAGTATTAATATATTACTAGATATCCAAGATTTTGATCAAGCATTCTGTTGGCTTTTTTCAGCGATTTCTGCAACTGGGTTTTGATTGGGATACAAGTGAAATGAGCATTTTATTGCTTGCTAAGCTTGCAAAGCCGTTGATTGGAACTGCTCGAATTGTGATTAACAGTCTTCATATCAAGGGTGATGTATGTAAAGCTATCCTTTTCATTTTTGCTTCTTTAATATGTGAATGAAAATATGTAAACAGAAGTAAGAGACATATAACAAATTTGAAGCAAGTAATTAACCCTTGATACTTTAAGAATTGCCAACCTATATTACCAGCTTATTGCAGTTACTATTAGATTTTCTTTAGTTATTGGACCTGGTCACCGATTTTCTAGCATTACTAAGAAACTGGTTTAATCCTTTTTCTTTTTTTTAATCTAATAACCATTATATTTATTTTGCAGCTTCTTGCTACACCAATTCTAGATGGAAAAGCACTTCTATACTCATTCGTATCAACTCCTGAGGTGAGAATAGGAGTTGCCTTTGGAAGCGGCGGGAGCCAATCACTTCCTGCCACTGAATGGCCGGTTGTTTCTTCTTGGCTGGTGCGTTACCACCAAGTTTAATATCATGCTAGTAAAGTTACAAATTTGTCTTTCTGAGTTAAATTCCCTAAACTATCTTATATTTATGGTGCTATTGTAGAAAGGTACGCACACTTTTTGGTTCAAATTGAACCTTATCCTATGTGTCAATGGATTTCAATCTTATGCTTAAGTTGATGGATATTTTTTCCAGATGGTTATAGGTTTAATATAAGGACTGCTAGTCACATATAACTATCAAAGAAGAGGAGATGAAGTATTTTCACATTAATTTGGAGAAATTGTAATATAAATCAGGTTGAGTCTATGTTAATTAATTAGAAATTTAAGCCAACATGAGAAGTAGTTGATAACTGATAATATTGAAATAGCTTATCAGTAAATAACAGTTTTTTTTTTATGAAAATATCAATTAGATGTTTGGTATCACATGCTCAATGTCGTAAATTCTCTCCATGTTTTCTTATTACTTGCTGCTTTTCCACATCAGCTTGTTATATTTCATACTGATTGGAAGTTTGCATTTTGTGCAGGAAAAACTTTTTGCTGACACCCTGGCAAAAACCATGGTGGAACCTCGGCGACGTTGTTTCACTTTGCCTGCTGTTGATTTAAGGAAAAAAGCAGTTGGAGGCATTATATATATTAGAGTGATTTCAGCGAATAAACTTTCTGGGAGTTGCTTTAAGACATCTAGGAGGCAATCAAATGGGTCAACCAATGGTTATTCAGAGGACAATTTTGATGACAAGGATCTGGAGACATTTGTAGAAGTAGAAGTTGAGGAATTAACTAGGAGAACAGATGTCAGAATGGGTTCAACCCCCAGATGGGATGCACCATTTAATATGGTTTTACATGATAATACAGGAACTCTTCGTTTCAATCTTTATCAGAGCCATCCCAACAATGTGAGGTGTGACTATCTAGCAAGTTGTGAAATCAAGGTACTTCCTTTGGTTAATGTTCTCCTTTTTGAGCTAGCAACAAGAGAATATAATTTACCTACTATAAGTATTACATTTGTTCAGACAAGAATTCTTTTTCTAGTCTTTGTTTCTTTTCAACAAGTACTTCTTTGTCTTCTAATGCTGTGATAAATTAATATTTATATGCCTTTGTGCAGTTGAGGCATGTTGAAGATGATTCAACAATAATGTGGGCCGTAGGACCTGATTCTGGAGTCATTGCAAAGCAGGCACAGTTCTGTGGTGAAGAAATTGAAATGGTTGTCCCATTTGAGGGCCCCAACTCTGCAGAGGTACAATATTTTGTATTGTGTAATAACCAATAGCCAGGTTCCTCCTACCCTATTCTAGCATGCAAATGTGGAGGGGAGTGCTGAAAAGTCCCACATCCCCTTCCTTGGGTGCAACTTGTTAAAGATATGATCTGATTATGTTAGTGATATGATTTAATTACATTACATAGGAAGATATGTATGATTTGATAGGAAGATATCTGAAAATGAGTGCATATTATTCAATATTTGTTCTTTATGTGTGTCAAAGGAACTTGATTATACCATCAATCATGTTGGTTGATTTGTGAATAAACATTGTATTGTACTAATCATTTAAAATGGACGAGTTTCATATTGGTGGTGTTTCTGGTGTAATGCTTGTAACTGCACCAACATTCTGCAATCCTCTACGTCTTGAGTTTATTGTCTTAATTCTTTGGTCTTACTAAATTAAATGGCCCTTTAATATACCATATTCTTACAAAAGCACAATCTTTTATTCTTCTTTTACTGGTTTCTAATCTTAGAGCTCAACTCAAAATGCCCTTTTGTCACATTTTGTACTTGAAAATGGATAATTTGCTTACCTTTCTGAAAATAAAAATGTGATTGAATCAGAGATTTTATTCATTTCACCTCATCATTTTTTCAGTTGAAGGTGAGCATTGTAGTCAAAGAGTGGCAATTTTCTGATGGTTCGCATAGCTTGAACAGTATCCGGAGTACCAACTCTCAGCAGTCAATTAATGGATCACCAAATATTCAGTTAAAAACTGGAAGGAAAATTAGTGTAATTGTTGTGGAAGGAAAGGATCTTGCTGCAAGAGACAAATCTGGAAAATTTGACCCTTATGTCAAATTGCAGTATGGAAAGGTGAGTGGCACTGCATGTCTGCGAGACACTGCCTGTACTTTCATTGCCTGATTAACTGAGGCCGCAAGTTAAAGGTTATTGGTTTAACTAGTTTTGTTTTTAACAACTTTTCTAGGTTGTCCAGAAATCAAGAACTGGTCATACTCCAAATCCTGTCTGGAATCAGACATTTGAATTCGATGAGATTAGTGGTGGGGAATACTTAAAAATTAAAGGCTTTTCTGAAGAAATTTTTGGCGATGAAAACATTGGTAGTGCTCATGTGAATTTGGAAGGACTGGTTGAGGGCTCAGTCAGGGATGTATGGATCCCTCTTGAAAGAGTGCGTTCTGGAGAATTAAGACTTCAGATATCGGTTCGAGTGGATGACCAAGAAGGATCGAAGGTGTGCTTATTCACTTGGAAATATTCAGATTTTCTTTTGAATGTTCAATTATTTCAGTGTAATTATCAGGCGAACAAGACTAGAATCACGCTTTGTAGGATTTGAACTTAGTGATTCTTTCAACCATTTAGTTACAAGATGAATATAGGATGCAAAAGCCTAAACAAGTTAATTGCTTATTATCTCTTCAATTAGTGATTATTTCAGTCATTTTGCTCATTTGTTTTTGTTTTGACTGCTTGGATATTCATGCTAACATTTTGCAATGGGCAGAGTTTGGGTTCTGGCTCAGGCAATGGTTGGATTGAACTTGTTCTGATAGAGGGAAGGGATCTTGTTGCTGCCGATCTCAGAGGCACAAGTGATCCATATGTGAGGGTACACTACGGAAGCTTTAAGAAAAGGACAAAGGTTGGAATACTCATTCCTCTCTTTTTCCTTTGAAATTTTTCAATGTTTTCAAACTTGATATACTTTACTACATGTTCTGAAGAGAAATCTCCTACCTTTTCATTCATAAGTTATACCCTTGATTTTTCTCAGTATTACACCTTTCCTTTGCATTTCCATACGTTTTTTTTTACTTCATCCTTGTAAATCACAAAACTCAAAATACTTACTAGCTGTGGCTTTGTCTGTAGGTCATATACAGAACTCTTAATCCTCAGTGGAACCAGACCTTAGAGTTCTCTGATGATGGAAGTCCCCTAATGCTTTATGTCAAAGATCACAATGCATTATTGCCCACATCAAGTATAGGTGAATGTGTTGTAGAATATCAAAGGTTGCCTCCAAACCAGATGGCTGACAAGTGGATACCTCTCCAAGGAGTGAAAAGGGGTGAAATTCATGTCCAAATCACTAGAAAAGTTCCAGAGTTGCAGATGAGGCAAAGTCTAGACTCTGAACCTTCCTTGAGTAAACTACACCAAATTCCAAACCAGGTGACATCTTCATACGCCATGACTGAAAAGTGAAAAAAAATCTTTTTGTAACATTAACTAATTCAGATCAAAGGATAAAGTGTTTGATTATTTTCAACTCAATGCATATGCCTTTATAATGTGAAGTTATCATTATTATGATTTTCCTTTTATGCTGTTATTCTAACACTTTGTGTGAATTGGGGTTTACCAGATAAAACAGATGATGATCAAGTTCAGGTCCTTCATAGAGGATGGAAATCTTGAAGGACTCTCTACAACATTGAGTGAGCTAGAAACTCTTGAGGATACACAGGAAGGGTATATATCTCAGCTGGAGACTGAACAAATGCTTCTTCTCAGCAAAATAAAGGAACTTGGCCAAGAGATCATTAATTCTTCTCCTTCCCTCAGCAGAAGATCTTCTTCAGCTGGAAACTGATCTGCATTAGCTCAGTATTAGTTTTCTATACGTTTTCCCATGCACAATATTGCTTGTGGGAATCATCAAGAACAGATTTTGTACATGTTTTCCTAAACTAGATAGCCTTCTTATACCACCACATATAGCTTTTACATGGTTATTTGATAAATATTTTTTTCTTTCTCAAGTTCATTTCTGGGTATGGGGATGCAAAATAAATGGAAGGAGGTACCTATTTCACACTTGCACAGGAAACTAGGTTCTGCTCTGGATTTCTGTAATTAATTACTATTTTATTTTGAAAGGAATGATGTTTTGCAGACATGAATCTGTTATTGTTATTGTTGTCTCAGTTCAATTGTTTACATCCAATAATCAATATCTGAAACTATTTAGGAGGCAATATATATATTTTTTCTTGTGACGGACTGAATACATTCATATATTTGTACTCTTTACCTTTGATAATCCATCCAACTCAAATGATGTAAAGTAACCCTTTGATTCTAAAATTTCCAAACTATTTGAAAGATATTTGGGAGCTTCAGAAAAATTACCATTTCTAATAATAAGTGCTTTAAGGCTATTCATCTCCTTGAAGGTATTTCATTCCATTATGCTATTTCTTCTTTGTCAAATATAGGGAAATCTAGACATTTGATTTCAATTTCACTAGTTCCTGCTGATGCAGAGGGCACAAGTCAACCACACTACTATTACATGTTCATCAATAGTTTAAACAAATTGGGATATTACAAAGAAAAAAAAAAGACAACTATGATGTGAACATATGACATTTTTTATAGGAAGATTAAGTTATTCAAGAGAATTTTTTTGCATGAAACCCACACTTTTGTTGTTGTTACATGAAGAAAATTCTAACAATAATGGTAGCATATTTGATAAATGTCGTTTTTCTCAGGGAAATTAAAATAACTTCATAGCAGAGACCGTTTAACGCAGTGCAAAACTCTCTAACACCAATAGATGATAGTATAGTTGTGGTCAGCTGACTTTAAGTCGTCTCAAAACTTATCTACCGTGAAAGCGATTAGAAATAACAATGAAAATAAAATGAGATTGAGATTTTTATGTAGAAAAATAAAGTAGAGATTATAAAACAGTAGAAGGAAGCAGTTTGACTCTCAAGCTTTTCTAGTAACAAATTCTTCACGATTTAACCGTCATTCAATCATCTAAACAAGTTGAATTGAAGTTCACTAATATATTCAATACATCAGTCGTCTATATGCATTTACTCATAACGTTTCTAATCTTTTACTTCTTAAATTATGCACCCAATAAATTGTTTGAAAAATATAAACAAGAGTTTAATTAAAGACATAATTGAATTATCAACATAGTTCAAATAATTCCCAAGACAACAATTAAACTTATAAAAAAACCAGATATTTAACACACAGTAAAATATTAAAATTTTAACTACATATAACCTCAAAATTCATTGTGAAATTATAAGAGAATCAACTAAAAATAGTTTAGCCTTACAATGGAAGAATTACAATAAATAACTTAATGTTCTGTTTTTCAAAAGTTGCTATCAAACTTTGAAGTTAGATGATTTTTATTGAAAGTTTGTATTATTTTTATAGTTTTTTTTAGCTTCAAGGATCTTGTAAAAAATTCTCATTCATATTTTGTTCACAGTTACTTAATTTCCAACTTTACATAATTCTTAGATTTTGTTCACTAATGTTACTCTGTTTATTCATATTTCCGCACAGATAATTTACTTTCAATTCTATTTTTAATATATTGTATATTATATTATCTAATTCTTTAATTCAAATTTTATTTACAATTTTAACTAAGAGAAACAATTTTGACTTTTGCCTTATTAAGTCTTATTAAATTGTCTACTACTATGTAGTAGTATTACTTAAAAATACAAAATTAACATAATAATCTAAATTAGTTAAACTAATTTATAAAATAATAAATTTATTCATGATTATAATTCAATTATTAAATTTTTTAAATGTAAATAAAATTATGCTTATAATATATGATATATGAATGCTTAGCGTGGAATTCATATCATAGTGTAACATAATATACATTATTAAAAATTTAGGTCTTAGCATTATAATAAAAAATATAAAAATATCTTAAAAATAATATAACATAATAAGATCTAAAATAAAACTTCAATCACTTATCTTGAAAGCATCTTTGAAAAAAAGAAAAATACTGAAATAAAAGTAAAGACTTTAATTATACTTTAAATAATTCCTTAAAACAATAAATATATCACAAAATTTCACTGTTTTGTATACATATTTTATTTATAATATATTAACATCACTATATTCTTTTACTTTAGTCTCATCTCCTCTTCAAAGTAATTACCAAAATTACACACTTATCATATTCCTTTCTTACTTTAGAACTCTTACTCTTTTTTTTTTTATATATATATATATATATATATATTTATATGATTCTTTTAATCTTAATTTAAATCTTAAAAAGATTTAATATATATATATATATATGTGTGTGTTTTCTTTAATATTTAATAATTTAAATTGCAAGTTAAAAAAAGGTTCTGAAACAAAAACATCTTATCATGTTACATGTTACTGAGTGACCCTCCTCGTCGCTCTCATCCTTTGTTCTTCCTTTGTTCTGTTCCTCACTCTGCAACTTTCTCTTTATCCAAACTCAAAGAAAATGTTTCACAAAAGCTAACACTAATATACCAACTCAACAATGGCGTTTCCCAACACTTGTAAACTCTCAGAATTTTCTTTTTCATCACTCAACCCTCCTCCTCCTTCTCGCTCTTTCCACAAATTCCCATTTCGCACACTCACCTTTGCTTCTCTCCCAACCCCTAAACCTAACGCCTCTGCACCCTGGCTTACCAAATCCCCCTCTCCCAAAAGGGTCACCGAACCCCTCACTGTCGACGACCCAATTCACCGCACAACCCCAAAACAACCGCAGAACGCCGTCGAGAGAATCGTCCTTCGGTTACGCAACTTGGGTCTGATTGAAGAAGAAGAAGAAGACGAAAAACCAGAACAAAAGGAAGAATTGCCGGCTAGTAATCCGGCGCCGGTGACCGGAGATGAGAGGCTGAGCGAGTTGCTCCGGCGGGACTGGGGAAGGCCGGACGCCGGGCTGGTGGGCGAGGATGAGGAGGAGGAGATGATGCTGCCGTGGGAGAGGGAGGAGGAGAAGGTTGTGGTGGTTAGGAGTGGAAGAGATGAAGAAGGGTTGAAGACGAGGAGGCTTACGGCTCCTAGTTTGGCCGATTTGACCCTTGAGGATGAGTTGCTGAGGAGGTTGAGGAGAGAGGGGATGCGTGTGAGGGAGAGGGTGAGTGTCCCCAAGGCTGGACTCACTGAGGAGGTGATGGAGAAGATTCATAAGAGGTGGATGAAGGAGGAATTGGTGAGACTCAAGTTTCATGAGGAACTTGCAAAGGATATGAGGAAGGCTCATGAGATTGTTGAGGTTCAATTCTTACCCTTTCTCAAACACTTAACATAAACACATAGCATGGCATAGACACCAATTACTGGTTCAAAAATGATCCACGGTAATCTATACTGAGAGAGAGAACGAGAGTGAAGTTTAAAAGTGATAAGTGATGTAATGTGCATTTGGTTCCTAGATGTGGTTTTTCATGTTTACTAGAAAGCTAGAGTTATAGCTTACACATTCTCAAAGGTTTTCCAAATGCATGTATAATGTGACAAGAAATGAGATAGAGATAGAGATGTCAATTGAGTGTTTATTGTTGGGATGTCCAAAAATGTTATTTACTAGTTACATCACTTCATTGTTGTTCTTGTCTTAGCCTCTGTCTGGAGAAATTTCTCAAGAAACGATTTAATGCGTAGGAAAAGAAAACAAAAAACCAATGAATTGAACATCTTTTATAAGTTTAAATCAGCTCATGTACATTGGTTTTTACTTAAGTCAGAAGAGAGAACCTTTATAAAGTTTAAATACATAAGTTGAGCTTTTATTTCTCGTGTATGTGCTTATGGGGATGTTTCTCCAATTAGGGTCTTGGTGAGTTTTTAGTTGCATTTTAAGTGTGCATTTGTTTTTCTTCCTTTTCTATCAAATTAGAATGTTGTTTCTTGCTGTGTGTTTCTGTGTATGTTGAATGGTGATGTTGACTGTGTTTTGTTTGATGGACAATGGACTGATTAGTTGTAGTGTGCAGCGTCGAACTGGCGGATTGGTCACATGGAGGGCAGGGAGTGTTATGATGGTGTATCGTGGTATTGATTACCAAGGGCCTGACTCAAGGAAGGAAGTTAATGACAAGAAAGGTAATGACTTTTTTGTGCCTGATGTCTCATCAGGAAGTTTGTTGAAAAGTGAAGTCAGTAATGCAGCCACATCTCGGGGAAAAAGTGAGGTGGTTGTGAGGGAGCAAGAACAGTCTAAGAATGTCACTGAGGCAGAAAGAGAGTACAATGCACTTCTTGATGAATTAGGTCCCCGTTTTGTTGGATGGTGGGGTACGGGGATACTCCCTGTTGATGCTGATTTACTTCCAAAAACAGTTCCAGGTTACAAAACACCGTTTAGGCTTCTTCCTACAGGAATGCGTTCTCGGCTGACTAGTGCAGAGATGACCAATTTAAGGAAACTTGCAAAATCAATTCCTTGTCATTTTGCCTTAGGTAAGATTCATCCACTGCAATATTTATTAAATTTCTTTTCCGTTGTGCTTGTATAAATATTTTTTTAAATTTTTTGAAGGGAGAAATAGAAATCACCAAGGTCTAGCATGTGCTATTCTTAAGCTTTGGGAGAAAAGTTTAGTTGCAAAGATTGCTGTCAAACCTGGCATCCAAAACACAAACAATGAACTGATGTCTGAGGAGCTGAAGGTTTGGTTATTTGTAATTTGGAAATTTTGACTTGTGTGCAATCATGCTTGTGTCAGATCTAATACATTTCATTCCATCGATGTCTTGACCTTTCAATTAATACACACTTGGATGTAAATCTTATATTAAGTTTTGGACCTAATCTAATTGTTCTTCGAAGCTGCTGGCTTTGCTTTTATTCTGCTAGTCACCAATCAGAATTATAATTTGTTTTTGCCTTTATCTTTGAGGAAACCACTGGTTTTCCTTTTCCTGTAATTTTATCAGGTAGCAAACGAGTAGCTAGCTAGGAATAATTAAAAGGAAACTATATACTCACACACAATTAATATGCCTTCACATTTTTTGCCAAAATATCATTCACCACTGGAGTTATTTTATATTTTACTGTTATCACAAGACAATTCTGTTATATTGAAGATATAACACATTCTCTGGGTTTAATCTATGTAATGTGGCTAAATCTTGTTTTTTCTCCATGTCCATCTAATTGCATAGACGTGATACACTGCTAGCACTGTCAATTTCAATTTCAGAAGAGTGATTATTTTTTCTTGTTTTGATACAGATGTTAACAGGAGGTACCTTGCTGCTAAGGAATAAATATTTCATTGTTATATACCGTGGGAAAGACTTCGTTCCAATAAATGTGGCTGCTGTTTTAGCTGAAAGAGAGGAAATGACAAAGCAAGTGCAGGATGTTGAAGACAAGTTACGGTACAGAGCAGTGAATGCAATTCCATCAGGGCAAGGTGAAGCAACAGCACAGGCTGGGACTTTAGCAGAGTTCTATGAGGCCCAGGCTCGATGGGGGAGGGAAATATCTCCTGGAGAACGTGAGAAGATGCTGGAAGAAGCTGCCAAAGCCAAGACTGCTAAACTTGTCAGAAAAATTGAACATAAACTATTTATAGTAAGTATCTATATATTTTTTAAAGATATTATATGCTAGTGATAGTAATTGGTTTATTTCACCTGAAAGTGAGACTGGGTTTATAGTGCATTGGTGGATATAACTTATTCTCATTATATATTTTAGTAGTCTCTCAGATTGGAATTCTTGATTGATTAGAATATAAATCCTGCCAGCTTTTTCAGCTTTATTTTTAGCTGCTGTATGATTGTCTGGTTGGAGTAGGCTGTAATTTATTTCTGCAATATATGCGTATATGAGTGCAGCATAAGAGGATGTAACTGTAACAGTTCCTTTTTATGGTTGTCTTTACAAAACTGGACTTTCATTGCTCATCATATTACCATTCTAATGTCTGAACAGGCCCAGACCAAAAAGCATAGAGCAGAAAAGCTCTTAGCTAAAATAGAATCATCGATGGTTCCAGCTGGTCCTGATTATGACCAGGAAACAATCACAGATGAAGAACGTGTTATGTTCCGTAAAGTTGGTTTAAGAATGAAACCATACTTACCACTTGGTGAGTAATTTTAAACTCTACAAAAGTTGCTCTATTCTAGCAATGCAAAGCTGACATCTTTCTATTATAATCTCCAGGTATACGTGGTGTTTTTGATGGTGTCGTCGAGAATATGCATTTGCATTGGAAACACCGAGAACTTGTAAAATTGATGACAAAACAAAAGACTCTTGCTTTTGTGGAAGACACAGCAAGGTTACTTGAATATGAGAGTGGTGGAATACTGGTTGCAATAGAAAAAGTTTCCAAAGAATTTGCTCTTATTTACTATCGTGGAAAGAATTATAAACGCCCAATTAATCTGAGGCCAAGAAACCTTCTAACGAAGGGAAAGGCATTAAAGCGACATGTAGCCATGCAACGTCACGAGGTTCCTATTTTCTATATGACAACTACTGATCTATTCCTGACTTTGTATCTATGATGTTACATTTGGTCTTGTGTGAATTTGCAGGCTCTGAGTCAGCATATTACTGAACTGGAAAAGACTATAGAAGAATTGAAAAAAGAACTTGTAAGTATTGGTAACTTATTAGCAATTATTTAGTATTACTTTGATGTAGAGGAGAGGTCACTGCTAAAAGTTAGACAGAATTGACTTGATTGATTACAGTCAGAATAAATAGTTTCTTCATCATTATGACTGCTTGACAAGACAGCAACTACCCTCTCTGCATATGTCGAGTTATAGACTCTGAAATCAATCTTAACCCATCTGCTTCCTCCTGTGCCTAGACTAACATTATGTTACGGGATCTGCTTTAGATATTTTAAACATGTGAGATTGGTCATGTCATGAAGTCGTCAAGTGTCTCCAGAATTAGTTTGGAATGGTCTATGTCTGAAAATCTTATGTTCTTAGTCCCTACTTCTGTTTGTCCCAGTGTTAGCAATTATATAATTCTATAAATTCACTCTGCTCAATTAAATGTGAAGTTGACAGCCTATTAACAGGTCAGAATCGTGGTTAATATACGCCCTCTTGATTTGAAGTTAGGTAGAATTGATTTTGATATAATTAACTTTGAACAGTTGGATGTGATGAGATGCGTGTCTAAATTAATCTGAACCACATATGCACATTAGAAAGTGTTTTTCATTGGAAAATGTGAGAATTGACTTTCAAATTTTAAAATAAACCAGGGCCTATATTAGCTAAGTCTTTTAAATTTAATCAGGATAAGCCTCAAGATTTGAATGATGAAGATGGGTCGAGCTCAGAGGAAGAGGATCATAACCAAATAGACAACATCTCAGAATTGACCCTTGTAAGATACTCCTAGTCTCTGTTCATTCTCTTGACTGCTTGATTTTGGTAAGGCTATCAAATAGTTTTTGCCAATTTGGTGCTATTTCTAAATGGTAGCTCGGGCATTTATAATTTCATGTACTTACAGTTAAGTTTCTCAGGTGAAACTCAATGGTAAGTTTTTGGAATTTATTAAATGATTAATATGGAATATGATACTGCTTATAATAATATTTACTTATCAGCTAAAAGAGGGCAAGGGGGAGAAAGATTGAAAGAAAGAAATAAGAGCAAAAATAATTTTTAACTACAATGACAATCCAGTTATTGGGAATGCAGAGTGAGAATGAAGATTCGGATGGTTTTGATGACGAGGACAAAAGCAACTGGTTAGATGATGAGGAAGAAAGTGATTGGGAAGATGATGAGGACCTGAGTTTTCAAAATTCGTAAGTGACGAGCATTCTTGAAGACCGGTTGACATATTTGTATTGAAGTTTCCTGGATCACATCTTCCATTACATGACGCTTAAAGGTATTAGCTTTGCTACTGATCATTTAGCTCATAAGTTTGCATTTGCAACACACTTCATTTTAGGAAAGCATAATAATCCCGAGTTATGTAATTCTGATGCCATGCCTTAGCTCTGTGATTCTTGGATTGTCAATACTAAAAGCAGTTTACCTAATGCGCTGGTTGTAATTCTCAATTCTGTTCTACGGTTGAGGCATTTTTTTTTATCCCTTTAGGGATTAAATGCAGTAATTTTCCCTACATGTAGGATTATCAAGAGGCAGGTTATAAGCAACTTGTATGGTACTTCCTCTATTAGCACATTCTTTTGAGATGAAAATACGGTGTTCATTTATTCAAACTTGTACAAAGATGTGCCTAGATTCGGGATCTTGCAGCAGCAAAAATTCATCATCCATTATATACTCGTCTCTGGTTTTTCTACTACCATCTTTTAGTATGCTGGTTGACTTTTGAGCTGCATGGACAAAATTTGCGCTGTATACAGGAGCCTATTCCCCACATTGTAGCTGATTATTGTAAATCTTCACATTGTAATAGGCTATTTGGCAAAGGATCATTCTTCTCTTGTATTTACTATATTGATATTACTATGCCTTCCTGAGATTTTACTTTCAATTCGGTGAAGTAGACAATAAATGTGCTATGCTGATTTAATGGGATAAGAGGCACAATTTTGGTTATAGCTATCAAACATGCTCTACTGTCCATATTTGCTTGCAATTTTTACTTGTCTTTTTGTTGACATTGGTTTTATGTAAAAAGTATTTAAGAGGAATTTAATGATAAATATTGAATGTCAAAGGAGGCACAAAGGAATTTGGCAAATGGGTTCATGCAATAATCAAATTATAAACCTGATCCCTTACTAGCTTAGATATCCGATTCCCATGTGTTTTATTATAATTTTGTATGAAATCACAAGTAATGATATTGAAGATTGGATTTTCCAAATGTAATTTGATTACACATGCAAAGCTGGCTTATTTGTAGTAAAGACTGTTACTATATAGATATATGTACTGGAGAGAATAATGATGTTCCAATCTAAAGTTGCATGTTGTGTAAGTCTTATAAAAAAAGTTATATTATCAAATGTTCCAATTTTGATAAAGAGTACTAAAAGTATTTGCAGTATTATACATAAGTTGTCTGTCAACTAAAGCTAATTGCAATATGTTACTGTTATAATTATTGATGAGTGCTAACAAAGAATCAACATCACCCGAATTAGAATAAACAAAAACAAGCAAACTGGGCACTTTTGATTCCTCTTCATGTTGAAGATCTTTGATCCCATTTGAAGTATAAACTGACTCAAGCCTTGGCTTTTATTTATTTTCATCACAAGTGTTAGGGGTGATCAACCTCAAAGAAGTATACCATGGGTTTGGATAAATGTAAAGGCTACTGGTTACAGCCTAAGCAAGTTACTTAGATTACATATGATACAAAACCAAACGCATGTAGTCGTTGACATGGTATCATGCAACATCAACAAATTGGATTTTCTTATTAGACATCAATTAATTGAATTTGAACCAAAGAAGAGAGAAAATTGATATTCAAGCAACCAAACAGGTGTAAATTGATATTCAAGCTTTGAACATTAAAGTCCACATTTGATTGTTTACTCCGAGTCCATTTCACCTTCTAATTCCCCTAATAAAACATTACACAAACTGAATTTAATGGCTAATTTTGTGGCAAACCAATATGCTAAGGTGCCTGATATGTGTTTTTTCTGCTGCTATGCTCGTCAAGCCAAGATATAATATCACCAAGTACGTGAAATATAGTTTCATCAGGTTCACCTTCAAGTAGAGTATGGAAAGCATCCTTATAGAGGCAGAGTTTCTTGTCTTTAACTTTAGCTTTCTCATACAAAGCCTTGCTAGCTGATGGATCAGTAATTATATCAGCCTCTCCATGCATGATCAACAGTGGCAGAGAAACCTGGCAATTAAAACTCTTCTGTGAGTTTCATTGACAGAGAAAGTTCATCCAGAAACATGTCCAATAGCTCAAGAAAGTTATTATAAAAAAGAAACATGTGGAATAGCTCAAGGAAGTAACAAGACTTTGATACCACAAGTTTTTTTCCTACAATTATGCATTAGCTTAGGTTTATTCGTGCAGTCACCAAAATATCAGGAAAATTAAGACCAACCTGATATGTTGTTTGCTTGTTTCGTTTGTTTTAAGGAATTTGGTTGTTAGTTTCCTCATGAAATCTTATTCAGCATTTCAAATATATAGTTTATCTTCATATAAAGGAAGGCAATTAAATAGTACTGAAAAGCAAGTCAAGGGGAAATATATCATATACTTCTTCCAAACGCTGTTCTAGCTCCTGTGTGGCTTTCAACAGCTCCAATGCAGTTCCCAGTCTTGGCCTATCCTTGTAGAGTAACACATTATAGGGTGCCTGGAGAGAACCATTTAGAAAAATCGTTAATAGAAGAAGAGAAAACAAACATGGATTATTTCCTCTATTTAACTTCACATAATTCAAGCTTGATGTGGTACACCCACCAGTTTTCTCTTGTTCGGATCTCTAAATATATTATCTTTCACCTCTTCCTTTTGTGGAACTAACTTAGTTTTGGGAAGGACTTTGGCTACACCAATTAGTATTTGCTTCACCAACCAATGTGGAATCATATCCTCAGCAAACTACTCAAGAAAATTGGTTAGCATACTTACATATGGATTGAGCAATCAAGTAATTCTAGTTTTTCAAATTCAAGGAGATACACCTTGCACAAAGGTGCAATAAGTGCAGCACCATTCCATGCAGTAGGTTGTTTGAAGTGAATATTCAAGGCAACGGCTCCTCCCATGGATTCACCCAACAAGAAGCTTGGCACATCTTGATACTTCTTTTGTTCTGTCATGCAAATGCAACAGAGTTATTCACACAAAATTCAAAATGAAAATGACAAGCCACTGCATGGATTTGTGCAAGGACAAAATTTAAAAACAATTCCTTAAATATTTCCAGTATTGTTCTTCAATTTGCATTAAACTTTTCGAATGAAAACTCTAGTTATGATTGGATAAAATGTAATAGTGCTAAATGTTGTAAATATTGTCAGTGTTGTTCTTCAATTAGTACTAGACTTTTCTAATTAAAAATCTAGTTCTAACTGAATAACTACTAAAAACACTTCTGAAATTGTATTTGAGTTGTTATTTGTTCAAGAAGAAAACTTCATGCAAACATTTGAGAAAACCCACAATGACACTAAAAAGAATTATCTGAAATAATGGAAAATCAGATCTTACCCTTAATTTTTGAGAAATGTTCGACGGCATCATTCACTAGATTTTCAAAGCTAGGAATATAACCATGAAGACCATCTGATAGGCCAAATCCAGGGTAATCCAATGCAAATACTCCATATCCAGATGATGCTAACTTCCTTGCAACTCCTAAATTCAAGACACAATGACATCCTATTATCTATCTCTTTTCTTCATAAACATATTAAACTAATCTCTCATTTATTATAGATCTTTTCATGCCTTCGAAGTAAAATGTGCAAGTGTCTGCATATCCATGACAGTAACAAATGATTGCTTTCAAAGGAGAACTTTCTGGAAGCCAACTTTTAGAGAATATTTTTATTCCTCTGGAGTTCACTTCATAAACCTGCATACAAACAAATATTGGAATTATTTCATCAAATTAATGATAAGTCTTGTGTGATACTATCACCTAGAATTTCACAAACAATGTAATTAATGATTAATTATACATGAACACACTTTTTTTAATTTATTCTTAACTCTCCAAGTTTAAAGTCAAAGTGAACTGTAACTAGAGCCATCAAGATTAAGCATATAAATTGAATGAGAGAATATAAGAATGAGAGTTCTTTACCTCTTTCATCTTCACCCCATCTGATGGTAACTGCAGCAAATTTCAAAACAGAAATGAGCTACAATAATCTTCTCTATACTCACTCGATATTTTTGGAATAGATGGTTTGTGTCACAATATGTGATCAAATTAATATTCAGAATACCAACCTTTTTGGCTCTCATTGTTTGAGCATAGTTCATATTTCATGTCCAAAAATCTCTTTCACATTTAGTATATGTGTTTGAACTAGTGTTTATAATGAATTTTACATTAATGATATTTATGTTTAGATGTTTTTATTAACAAAGTAAATTTGTAATAAATTTCAGTATAATTTTTTTATCCAAGAAAAAAAAACTGTATAGTGTAGTTCAATTTAAACTCAAAATTCATTTTTCAACTAAAACAATGTATTGGGATTAATTTCACAGTGATAAATAATCAATTGCTTCTCATGATAAAGATAAAACAAGAAGTTATCAGTTCAAACTTTTTTGCATTATATTACTATATATGATTTCTGTGGAATATGTTAACTAATATCTTTCACGAGATTAGAGTGAAATCAAACATAGCTTAATGTGATATAAAAAGAAGATACATTATATTAGTTACCCGAAACAAGCAATGATCAATGGCAAGTTGAATATGCTTAAAGGCCTCACGAGCACGCCTTCTAGCAGGTGCCTCATCCAAGTTGGCCAGAAAAATGGTTTGCAACTCATCATTCATATATTTCACTTCTTCATTTTTGCTTCCACCCATTGCTCCTCTTCTCTTGTTATGCTAATGTATGTGACTCAAATCATGAAGAAGAAAAAGAAGGAAAATTTGGGTGGTTGTAGGAAGAGTAAATGAGAGAGAGAGAGAGAGAAAATGAAAGGTTCCTAAAGAAAAGGGTGACATGCATTAAGTTACATTTGGTTAGATGGTAGTGGCTAGGTCAAGATATCAGAGGAGTTTGGTTCCAAAATTTAATTACAAGCTGCTGAGGAGTAAATATTTTCTCACCTATCATTTATGACATTGGATCCACTTTTCTTTACCACACTCTTGGTTAATCAATGTGCTACCTAGTTCCTTTCGTACCATGTACTATTCTATGTATAAATATCAAATCACTAAACTTGCTAAATCAACACTATGATGACTATACTATTTATGTAATTTGGATGTGCATGTATCAAGGTGATGATGGGACTTTTGTTTTTGTTAGGTGGTGGTTGATAGAGTATTTTAGGAAGAGAAGGAGAGGAACAAGAGAATGAGAAAACTTCTATAATAAGTGAGTACACTTTTATAGACTTAAGTAGGTTTAAGTCCCATATTGAATACAAAATAACCAAGATTCCACATTAATTAGAGATAAAGATATTTTTTAGTATATATGTGAGTTATAAACTGATTTTATAAGGTAGAGTTAAACTTAAAATTCACTTTTTAATATGGTATCAAAGTAATTTAAACCATATCCTAACAAGAGTTTGTTGACCTTAGATCACTCGTTATCGAATTGTTATTGGACAACCGTTATCGAGATGCTATTGGACCACCGCTATCGAACTCCTATTAAACCACTCATATTTTATAAATTTGAATTAAATTTTAAATTTACTTCTTCGTTAACAATTTTGAATATTTATCCTACTCTAATATGGAATCATGCAACTACTTCTCTAATAAAAAAAAATCACAAATTGATAGTCTTGAGATTTTAAATTGAAGATAATATCATAATCTCCTTTACAACTTTGGTTATGTCTTATTAGTATTTTATTAGTATTGATTTTTTTCATTGTATCTCCTTAAAACAATCCAAGAATAATGTTAATGTTGATATGTTTTGGTGGTGGAGCAGGAAAATAATAGCTGATATATTCCTTGTAGGTAAAATGAGGAATATTTTTAAGGTTCATTACTAGTTTGGTTATTAGAATTTCAATTGCTGAGTTTTCATGTTTTTAAATTCATAAAATTAAATCGAATATTAATGCATTTATAATCAAATGCAACTCAAACTTTTTAAGAAAAGTGTTTAAGGTAAAATTGCTAAATGTGACTTCTATAATAAATTTTAAAATAATTAAAATAATTATTACCTTTTACATTGTAGTCTTATCTTATTTATTATACCTTTTTATTGATTTTTCTTCTATATTAAATCTTTTAAACTTGTGCAATACAAATTGTAAAAATATAAAAGAAATAAGCATTAACTTAAATTGCTATGATTCTTTACTTTATCCTTTGAAATAATGTAGCATATCATTGAGATGAACAGTGTGAAATCTGACACTAATAAACAAAATTTTTGTTTCATATGAACAGTCTGAAATCTGGCATTTTCTGATTTTGTTCTGACCATGCATGTGCTTCCCTTCATAATCAATTACTGTAATTTCCTTATTTAGTATTCTGAAATAAATCATTTTTTCCAATTCATGCCATTTCAAATGTATTGTACTCATGCAGCATTACTATTTATTGTTCTCTTCCCACCACCTTTTTTTCTCTCTTCACTTTCACTCTGCTCACCTGCATTCTTAATAAATGTCCATAACTACTAGTTTTCAATTATGTGTCTCTACAAATAAATCATTTTAACATCTTAAATTATAAATTATAGTGAGTTTCTTTTTCAATTATGTGTCTCTACAAATGAATTATTTTAATTTTTAAAATTAGTTTATATTTAATATTTTTTTACTTCAAAATTCACATTATAAATACTCTAAATTAGTTTATAATAACTAATTTAAAATATAAAATAGTTAATAAATAAAATTTTGGTAATTAAAGTTAGATATCAATTTAAAAATTAATTAATAATATTTTACTAATAATAAACTATTTTAGATACTAATAATTTTTTAGTTTATAAAATAATATCTAATTTAATTAATATAATAATTAATTATTTTTATATTTTAAATTAATTTTTATTTAATAATTTTCGTGATCACATTACACACATTACAAGAAAATCATGAAATAGAAACCAATTTTAGAGACAAAAAATAATTAGTTGCTATAGTGACTAAATTAGATACCATTTTAAAAACTAAAATTTCTTTGTTTTTAAATTAGTTTCTATTATTGTTAAATGGTTTCTAAATTGGTATCTAATTAGCAACCAAAGTTTTTGCTACCAAATTTAGAATCTAAATAATTGGTAGTTAAAACCTTGGTAGCTAATTAGATACCAATTTAGAAACCATTTAATAATAATATAAACTAATTTAGAAACCATTTTTTTTAATTTCCAAAATGGTCTTTAATTTAATTACTATAGTAACTAATTATTTTTTGTCTCCAAAATTGGTTTTTATTTCATGTTTTTTCACCTTATTAAATAATAGGATATGCTACCCTCTTTGGGTAACACAACAAAGCAAATGTATTTTCATAGCCCTTGTTATATCCACATTGAATTTGAGTTAATTTCTTCTTTGTATCTTCCATAATAACAATATACCATTAACATTGTAGGTTATTAACCTCTACTTCATTCCCTCCCACATTCAATCCAGAAACACATTCTTACTTATTGTCTCCCTCATAGATCACTTAAGCTCCCATTTATTAGAATCAAAACTGTAGCAAATTTTAAGCATCACTTTAAGATAAAAAATTCCAACTTTTCCCCAAAACCAATTCTCATTATGTAAGATAAAAATTTCTAATTTAATGTATCATGTTTCTCATGTTCTACCTTAAAAATTATTCACCCTTTCCTTTTTCTTGTCTTATTAATGATTTCATTTATGCAGAGCTATGACTCTTTCTTCCTACACCTTCATATTTTCTTGTGTTATCCCATACTAAATGTAAAATATCGTTTTGTCCTTTTTTCTTGCGCCACCTCCTTGGATTTTGAAATAAGCCTATGGATTATGTAATATGGATATATCCCAGATTACATAATCTGGAAATATCCCAGATTACATAATCTGGAAATATCCCAGATTACATAATCTGGAAATATCCCAGATTACATAATCTGGAAGTCAATCTCATATTTAGAAAATAATTTCGGATTATGTAATCCAAAAGCTAATCACACATTTGAAAAAAAGGCTTCCAGATTACATAATCCAGAAGCTAATCTTATGGATAGAAAAAACTTCTGGATTATGTAATTCGGAAGCTAATCACAAAAGGCTTCCGGATTATATAATTCGGAAGCTAATTCTGGATATAGAAAAAGACTTTTGGATTATGTAATCCAGAATATTAAAAATGGTATTTTTGGAATACAAAAAACTTATGAAGGTGGCACAAGAATGTATGGAGGTGCAGGAAGAAACAACCTTGTTTTATCTTAAGTGCAGAAATTAAGGATCACGTGCTAGTGTTACTGTTGTTAGTGAGCCTTATGGTCTAATCATTGAGTGTTTCTTCCTGCACCCTTACATTCTTTGAAAAGTTAAAGTTATATACCCATCTAATATGGGGTTTTAGAAATTTTCATAATCCCACACCTTCTCTTTCACATCTTCTCAAATTTTTTATTAAGAGGATAATATCCTCCTTCTAATTGTGTAAAATTTAACACATCTCAGTTTACTCTATTCCATTCATTCTCTTTTATCCTCTACCAAAACTTGTGAAATTTTGTCCTACTTTCTGCAATTTTCTTCTGGGTTCGTATTGCGCTGAAAAAATTCACACAAGTACTTTCATATGTTGTTTGAACCCAGGTAAGGAGGCATGTCCATAAACAGATTACAAAGAGAAGATAGGGAAGAAAAGCCAGGACGTTTTTGTTTTCGGAAAACCGGTTTTGTTCACTATCGGTATGGGACTTACTACGCCTTACTCCTTGGGTATTTTGGTATGAAATTTTTACTAGACATTCGTCATCATGTCTATTGAGTTTTGGCTGAGATTTCAGCCCCAGATTTGTCCCACAAGATTCTCAATAAATTTTTTACTCATCATTGCTCGGGCTGATAGGAAGGTTTGTTTTTGTGTGAAACTGTTTTATTTTTTTCCTAGGTGATACTCATCCGTTTGACCTAAAATTTGTTACGTTTTGTCCCAAATTCAGTAGATATTCTTACGAGGAATTTCAGGAAAAAACTATTTCGGGAGAATTTTTCAGAAATTTTGTGCAAACCAAGACTATCCTCTACCAAAACTTGTAAAATTTCGCCCTACTTTCTGCAATTTTATTCTGGGTCCGTATTGCGCTGAAAAAATTCCCACAAGTACTTTCATATGTTTTTTGCCCCCAAGTAAGGAGGCACGTCCCTAAACATATCACAAAGAGAAGATACGGGGAAGAAAAACCAGGACGTTTTGCTTTTCGGAAAACCGGTTTTGTTCACTCTTGGTCTGGGACTTACTACGCCTTACTCCTTGGGTATTTTGGTATGAAATTTTTACCAGACATTTGTCATCGTGTCTATTGAGTTTTGGGTGAGATGTCAGCCCCAAATTCCTCCCACAAGATTCGCAATAAATTTTTTACTTATCACTGCCTGGGCTGACAGGAAGGTTTGTTTGTGTGTGAAACTGTTTTATTTTTTTCCTAGGTGAATACTCATCTGTTTGACTTGAAATCTGTCGCGTTTTGTCCCAAATTCAGTCGAGATTCATATGTGGAATTTAAGGAAAAAACTATTTCGGGAGAAATTTTCAGAAATTTTGTGCAAACCAAGGCTAACTTCTACTGAAACTTGTGAAATTCCGGCCTAATTTCTACAATTTCATTCCGGGTCCGTATTGCGCTGAAAAAATTCACACAAGTACTTTCGTATGTGTTTTGAACCCAGGTAAGGAGGCACGTCCATAAACAAATCACAAAAAGAAGATACGGAGAAGAATATCCAGGACATTTTGTTTTCGGAAAAACAGTTTTGTTCACTCTCGGTATACGACTTACTGCGGCTCAGTCCTTGGATATTTTGGTAAGAAAATTTTTCCAGACATTTGACACTGTGTCTATTGAGTTTTGGCTGAGATTTGAGCCACATATTCGTCCCACAAGCCTGACAATAAATTGTGTATTCAACACTGCCAGAGCTGAAAGAAAGGTTCGTTTGTGTGCAAAACTATTAGATTTTTTTCGTGGGTGAATACTCATCCGTTTGACCTAAAATTTGTCGCGTTTTGTCCCGAATTCAGTGGAGATTCTTATGTGGAATTTTAGGAAAAAACTATTTCGGAAGAATTTTTCAGAAATTTTGTGCAAAGCAAGGCTATTCTCTACCGAAAATTGTGAAATTTCGCCCTACTTTCTGAAATTTTATTCTGGGTCCGTATTGTGCTGAAAAAATTCATACAAGTACTTCCATATGTTGTTTGCACCCAGGTAAGGAGGCACGTCCATAAAAAGAATCACAAAAAGAAGATACGGGGAAGAAAAGCAAGGACGTTTTGTTTTCGGAAAACCAGTTTTGTTCACCCTCGGTCTGGGACTTACTACACCTTACTCCCTGGGTATTTTGGTCTAGAATTTTTACCAGACGTTCTTCACCGTGTCTACAGAGTTTTGGTTGAGATTTGAGTCCCAAATTCGTCCCACAAGATTCACAATATTACTTTTACTCATCACTGTCCGGGCTGATAAGAAGGTTCGTTTGTGTGTGAAAGTGTTTTATTTTTTTCCTAGGTGAATACTCATCCGTTTGACCTGAAATCTGTCGTGTTTTGTCCCAAATTCAGTCGAGATTCCTACGTGGAATTTCAGGAAAAAACTATTTCGGGAAAATCTTTCAAAAATATTGTGCAAACCAAGGCTTCTCTACCAAAACTTGTGAAATTTCGCCCTCCTTTCTGCAATTTTATTCTGGGTCCATTTTGCACTGAAAAAATTCACACAAGTACTTTCACATGTTGTTTGCACACAGGTAAGGGGGCACATCCATAAACAGATCACAAAGAGAAGATACGGGGTAGAAAAGACAGGAAGTTTTGTTTTCGGAAAAACGGTTTTGTTTTTGGAAAACCGGTTTTGTTCACTCTCGGTTTGGGACTTACTACGCCTTACTGCATTTTTCAGTCGTGATTCTGACGTGGAATTTCAGGAAAAAACTATTTTGGGAGAATTTTTCAGAAATTTTGTGCAAACCAAGGCTATCCTCTACCAAAACTTGTGAAATTTTGCCCAATTTTCTACAATTTTATTTTGGGTCTGTATTGCGTTGAAAAAAATTCACACAAGTACTTTCATATGTTGTTTGCACCCAGGTAAGGAGGCACGTCCATAAACAGATCACAAGGAGAAGATACGGGTGAGAAAAGCCAGGACGTTTTGTTTTCGGAAAATCGGTTTTGTTCACTCTCGGTCTGGGACATACTATGCCTTAATACTTGGGTATTTTGGTCTGAAATTATTACTAGAGATTGGTCCTCGTGTCTATTGTGTTTTGGCTGAGATTTCAGCCCCAGATTCGTCCCACAAGATTCGCAATAAAATTTTTACTCATCACTGCCCGGGCTGATAGGAAGGTTCATTTGTGTGTGAAACTGTTTTATTTTTTTCCTAGGTGAATACTCATCCGTTTGAACTAAAATCTGACGCGTTTGGTCCCAAATTTTGTCGAGATTTTAAGGTGGAATTTCAAGAAAAAACAATTTCGGGAGAATTTTTCAGAAATTTTGTGCAAACCAAGGCTATCGTCTATAAAAAGATGTGAAATTGCGCCCTACTTGTGCAAACCAAGGCTAATTTTGTGCAAACCAAGGCTATCGTCTATCAAAAGATGTGCAAACCAGTTTTGTTCACTCTCTGTCTGGGACTTACTATGTCTTACTCCTTGGGTATTTTGGTCTGAAATTTTTACCAGACATTCGTCACTGTATCTATTGAGTTTTGGTTAAGATTTGGGCCCCATATTTATCCCACAAGACTGACAATAAATTTTTTATTCATCACTGCCAGGGCTGAAAGGAAGGTTCGTTTGTGTGCGAAGTTGTTTGATATTTTTCGTGGGTGAATACTCATCCGTTTCACCTGAAATTTGTCACATTTTGTCCGAAATTCAGTGGAGATTCTTACGTGAAATTTCAGAAAAAAACTATTTCGGGATAATTTTTCAGAATTTTTGTGCAAACCACGCCTATCCTCTATCGAAACTTGGGAAATTCCGCCTTAATTTCTGCAATTTTATTTCAGGTCTGTATTACGCTGAAAAAAATCACACAAGTACTTTCATGTGTTTTTTGCACTCAGGTAAGGAGACACGTCCATAAACAAATCACAAAAATAAGATACAGAGAAGAATATCCATGACATTTTGTTTTCGGAAAACCAGTTTTGTTCACTCTCAGTCTGAGACTTACTACGGCTTACTCCTTGGGTATTTTGGTCTGAAATTTTTACCAGACATTCAGCACTGTGTCTATTGAGTATTGGATGAGATTTGAGCCCCATATTCTTCCCACAAGACGGACAATAAATTTTTTATTCATAACTGCCAGGGCTGAAAGGAAGGTTCATTTGTGTGTGAAAATGTTTGATTTTTTTCGAGGGTGAATACTCATCCGTTTGACCTAAAATTTGTCGCGTTTTGTCCCGAATTCACTAGAGATTATTACGTGGAATTTCAGCAAAAAACAATTTTGGGAGAATTTTTCAGAAATTTTGTGCAAACCAAGGTTAACCTCTACCAAAACTTGTGAAATTTCGCCCTACTTTCTGCAAATTTTATTTTGGGTCCGTAGTGCACAGAAAATATTCACACAAGTGCTTCCATATGTTTTTTGCAGCCACGTAAGGAGGCACGTGCATAAAAGAATAACAAAAAGGAGATACGGGGGAGAAAAGCCAGAACGTTTTGTTTTCAGAAAACCAGTTTTGTTCACCCTCGGTCTGGGACTTACTACGCCTTACTCCTTGGGTATTTTGGTATGGAATTTTTACTAGACGTTCTTCACCGTGTCTACTGAGTTTTGGCCGAGATTTGAGCCCCAGACTCGTCCCACAAGATTGGCAATAAATTTTTGATTCATCACTGCCAGGACTGAAAGGAAGGTTCGTTTGTGTGAAACTGTTTGATTTTTTTCGTGGACGAATACTCATCCGTTTGACCTGAAATTTGTCGCGTTTTGTACCAAATTCAGTGGAGATTCTTACGTGGAATTTCAGGAAAAAACTATTTCGGGAGAATTTTTCAGAAATTTTGTGCAAACCAAGGCTATCCTCTACCGAAACTTGTGAAATTTCGCCCTACTTTCTGAAATTTTTTTCTGGGTCCGTATTGCGCAGAAAAAATTCACACAAGTACTTTCATATGTTGTTTGCACCTAGGTAAGGAGGCACACCCATAAAAGAATCCCAAAAGGGAGATACAGGGAAGAAAATTTAGCACGTTTTGTTTTTGGAAAACCACTTTTGTTCACTCTCGGTCTGGGACTTACTATGCCTTACTCCTTGGGTGTTTTGGTCTGAAATTTTTAACACACGTTCGTTATTGTGTCTACTGAGATTTGAGGCCCAGATTCGTCCCACAATATTGGAAATAAACTTTTTATTGATCACTGTTAGGGCTGAAGGGAAGGTTCGTTTGTGTTTGAAACTGTTTGATTTTTTTCGAGGGTGAATACTCATCCGTTTGACGTGAAATTTGTCGCGATTTGTCCCAAATTCAGTGGAGATTCTTACGTGGAATTTCAGGAAAAAACTATTTTTGGAGAATTTTTCGGAAATTTTGTGCAAACCAAGGCTATCATCCTCTACAAAAACTTGTAAAATTTCGCTATACTTTCTGCAATTTTTATTCTGGGTCCATATTGTCCTGAAAAAATTCACACAAGTACTTCCATATGTTGTTTGCACTCAGGTAAGGAGGCCCGTCCACTAAAGAATCTCAAAAGGGAGATAGGGGAAGAAAATGCATGACATTTTGTTTTCGGAAAACCAGTTTTGTTCACTCTCGAAATGGGACTTACTACGCCTTACTCCATGGGTATTTTGGTCTGGAATTTTTACCAGACGTTCTTCACCGTGTCTAATGAATTTTGGCCGAGATTTGAGCCCCAGACTCGTCCCACAAGATTGGCAATAAATTTTTGATTCATCACTGCCAGGACTAAAAGTAAGGTTCGTTTGTGTGCGAAACTGTTTGATTTTTTTCTTGGGCGAATATTCATCCGTTTGACCTGAAATTTCTCACGTTTTGTCCCAAATTCAGTGGAGATTCTTACGTGGAATTTCAGGAAAAAACTATTTCGGGAGAATTTTTCAGAAATTTTGTGCAAACCAAGGCTATCCTCTACCGAAACATGTGAAATTTCGCCCTACCTTCTGAAATTTTATTCTGGGTCCGTATTGCGCTGAAAAAATTCACACAAGTACTTTCATATGTTGTTTGCACCCATGTAAGGAGGCAAGTCCATAAAAAGAATCACAAAAAGAAGATACGGGGGAGAAAAGCCAGGACGTTTTGTTTTCGGAAAACCAGTTTTGTTCACCCTCGGTCTGGGACTTACTACACCTTACTCCTTGGGTATTTTGGTATGGAATTTTTACCAGACGTTCTTCAACGTGTCCACTGAGTTTTGGCCGAGATTTGAGCCACATACTCGTCCCACAAGATTGGCAATAAATTTTTGATTCATCACTGCCAGGACTGAAAGGAAGGTTCTATTGTGTGTGAAACTGTTTTATTTTTTTCGTGGGCGAATACTCATCCTTTTGACCTGAAATTTGTCGCGTTTTGTCCCAAATTCAGTAGATTCTTACGTGGAATTTCAGGAAAAAACTATTTCGGGAGAATTTTTCAGAAATTTTGTGCAAACCAAGGCTATCCTCTACCGAAACTTGTGAAATTTCGCCCTACTCTCTGAAATTTTATTTTGGGTTCGTATTGCGCCGAAAAAATTCACACAAGTACTTTCATATGTTGTTTGCACCCAGGTAAGGAGGCACGTCCATAAAAAGAATCACAAAAAGAAGATACGGGGGACAAAAACCAGGACGTTTTGTTTTCGGAAAACCAGTTTTGTTCACCCTCGGTCTGGGACTTACTACGCCTTATTCCTTGGGTATTTTGGTATGGAATTTTTACCAGACGTTCTTCACCGTGTCTATTGAGTTTTGGCAGAGATTTGAGCCCCAGACTCGTCCCACAAGATTGGCAACAAATTTTTGATTCATCACTGCCAGGACTGAAAGGAAGGTTCTATTGTGTGTGAAACGGTTTGATTTTTTTCGTGGGCGAATACTCATCCGTTTGACCTGAAATTTGTCGCGTTTTGTCCCAAATTCAGTAGAGATTCTTACGTGAAATTTCAGGAAAAAACTATTTCGGGAGAATTTTTCAGAAATTTTGTGCAAACCAAGGCTATCCTTTACCGAAACTTGTGAAATTTCGCCCTACTTTCTGAAATATTATTCTAGGTCCGTATTGCGCTGGAAAAATTCACACAAGTACTTTCATATGTTGTTTGCACCCAGGTAAGGAGGCACGTCCATAAAAAGAATCACAAAAAGAAGATACGGGGGAGAAAAGCCAAGACGTTTTGTTTTCAGAAAACCAGTTTTGTTCACCCTCGGTCTGGGACTTACTACGCCTTACTCCTTGGGTATTTAGGTATGGTATTTTTACCAGACATTCTTCACCGTGTCTACTGAGTTTTGGCCGAGATTTGAGCCCCAGACTCGTCCCACAAGATTGGCAACAAATTTTTGATTCATCACTGCCAGGACTGAAAGGAAGGTTCGTCTGTGTGTGAAACTGTTTGATTTTTTTCGTGGGCGAATACTCATCCGTTTGACCTTAAATTTGTCGCGTTTTGTCCCAAATTCAGTGGAGATTCTTACGTGGAATTTCAGGAAAAAACTATTTCGGGAGAATTTTTCAGAAATTTTGTGCAAACCAAGGCGACCTATCAAAACTAGTTAAATTTCGCCCTAAATTCTGAAATTTTATTCTGGGTCCGTATTGCGCTGGAAAAATTCATACAAGTACTTTCATATGTTGTTTGCACCCAGGTAAGGAGGCACGTCCATAAAAAGAATCACAAAAAGAAGATACGGGGGAGAAAAGCCAGAACGTTTTATTTTCGGAAAAGCAGTTTTGTTCACCCTCGGTCTGGGACTTACTACGCCTTACTCCTTGGGTATTTTTGTTTGGAATTTTTACCAGACGTTCTTCACCGTGTCTACTGAGTTTTGGTTGAGATTTGAACCCCAGACTCGTCCCACAAGATTGGCAAGAAATTTTTGATTCATCACTGCCAGGACTAAAAGGAAGGTTCGTTTGTGTGTGAAACTGTTTGATTTTTTTCGTGGGCGAATACTCATCCGTTTGACCTGAAATTTGTCGCGTTTTGTCCCAAATTCAGTGGAGAATCTTACGTGGAATTTCAGGAAAAAACTATTTCGGGAGAATTTTTCATAAATTTTGTGCAAACCAAGGCTATCCTTTACCGAAACTTGTGAAATTTCGCCCTACTTTCTGAAATTTTATTCAGGGTCCGTATTGCGCTGAAAAAATTCACACAAGTACTTTCGTATGTTGTTTGCACCCAGATAAGGAGGCACGTCCATAAAAAGAATCACAAAAAGAAGATACGGGGGAGAAAAGCCAGGACGTTTTGTTTTTGGAAAACCAGTTTTGTTCACCCTCGGTCTGGGACTTACTACGCCTTACTCCTTGGGTATTTTTGTTTGGAATTTTTACCAGACGTTCTTCACCGTGTCTACTGAGTTTTGGTTGAGATTTGAACCCCAGACTCGTCCCAGAAGATTGGCAAGAAATTTTTGATTCATCACTGCCAGGACTAAAAGGAAGGTTCGTTTGTGTATGAAACTGTTTAATTTTTTTCGTGGGCGAATATTCATCCGTTTGACATGAAATTTGTCGCGTTTTGTCCCAAATTCAGTGGAGATTCTTACGTGGAATTTCAGGAAAAAACTATGACGGGAGAATTTTTCAGAAATTTTCTGCAAACCAAGGCTATCCTCTACCGAAATTTGTGAAATTTCGCCCTACTTTTTCAAATATTATTCTGGGTCCGTATTGCGCTGAAAAAATTCACACAAGTACTTTCATATGTTGTTTGCACCCAGGTAAGGAGGCACGTCCATAAAAAGAATCACAAAAAGAAGATACGGGGGAGAAAAGCCAGGACGTTTTGTTTTCGGAAAAGCAGTTTTGTTCACCCTCGGTCTGGGACTTACTACGCCTTACTCCTTGGATATTTTGGTATGGTATTTTTAGCAGACGTTCTTCAGCTTGTCTACTGAGTTTTGGCCGAGATTTGAGCCCCAGACTCGTCCCACAAGATTGGTAACAAATTTTTGATTCACCACTGCCAAGACTGAAAGGAAGGTTCGTTTGTGTGTGAAACTGTTTGATTTTTTTCGTGAGCGAATACTCATCCGTTTGACCTGAAATTTGTCCCAAATTTAGTGGAGATTCTTACGTGGAATTTCAGGAAAAAACTATTTCGGGAGAATTTTTCAGAAATTTTGTGCAAACCAAGGCTATCCTCTACCGAAACTTGTGAAATTTCGCCCTACTCTCTGAAATTTTATTTTGGGTCCGTATTGCGCCGAAAAAATTCACATAAGTACTTTCATATGTTGTTTGCACCCAGGTAAGGAGGCACGTCCATAAAAAGAATCACAAAAAGAAGATACGGGGGAGAAAAACAAGGACGTTTTGTTTTCGGAAAACCAGTTTTGTTCACCCTCGGTCTGGGACTTACTACGCCTTATTCCTTGGGTATTTTTGGTATGGAATTTTTACCAGACGTTCTTCACCGTGTCTATTGAGTTTTGGCCGAGATTTGAGCCCCAGACTCGTCCCACAAGATTGGCAACAAATTTTTGATTCATCACTGCCAGGACTGAAAGGAAGGTTCTATTGTGTGTGAAACGGTTTGATTTTTTTCGTGGGCGAATACTCATCCGTTTCACCTGAAATTTGTCGCGTTTTGTCCTAAATTCAGTGGAAATTCTTACGTGGATTTTCAGGAAAAAACTATTTCGGGAGAATTTTTCAGAAATTTTGTGCAAACCAAGGCTATCCTCTCCCGAAACTTGTGAAATTTCGCCCTACTTTATGAAATTTTATTCTTGGTTCGTATTGCGCTGGAAAAATTCATACAAGTACTTTCATATGTTGTTTGCACCGAGGTAAGGAGGCACGTCCATAAAAAGAATCACAAAAAGAAGATACGGGGGAGAAAAGCCAAGACGTTTTGTTTTCAGAAAACCAGTTTTGTTCACCCTCGGTCTGGGACTTACTACGCCTTACTCCTTGGGTATTTTGGTATGGTATTTTTACCAGACATTCTTCACCGTGTCTACTGAGTTTTTGCCGAGATTTGAGCCCCAGACTCGTCCCACAAGATTGCAACAAATTTTTGATTCATCACTGCCAGGACTGAAAGGAAGGTTCGTTTGTGTGTGAAACTGTTTGATTTTTTTCGTGGGCGAATACTCATCCGTTTGACCTTAAATTTGTCGCGTTTTGTCCCAAATTCAGTGGAGATTCTTACGTGGAATTTCAGGAAAAAAACTATTTCGGGAGAATTTTTCAGAAATTTTGTGCAAACCATGGCTATTCTTTATCAAAACTAGTGAAATTTCGCCCTAAATTCTGAAATTTTATTCTGGGTCCGTATTGCGCTGGAAAAATTCATACAAGTACTTTCATATGTTGTTTGCACCGAGGTAAGGAGGCACGTCCATAAAAAGAATCACAAAAAGAAGATACGGGGGAGAAAAGCCAAGACGTTTTGTTTTCAGAAAACCAGTTTTGTTCACCCTCGGTGTGGCACTTACTACGCCTTACTCCTTGGGTATTTTGGTATGGTATTTTTACCAGACATTCTTCACCGTGTCTACTGAGTTTTGGCCGAGATTTGAGCCCCAGACTCGTCCCACAAGATTGGCAATAAATTTTTTATTCATCATTGCCAGGACTGAAAGGAAGGTTCGTTTGTGTGTGAAACTGATTGGTTTTTTTCGTGGGCGAATACTCATCCGTTAGACCTGAAATTTGTCGCGTTTTGCCCCAAATTCAGTGGAGATTCTTATATGTAATTTCAAGAATAAACTATTTCGGGAGAATTTTTTCATAAATTTTGTGCAAACCAAGGCTAACCTATACAGAAACTTGTGAAATTTAGCCCCACATTCTGAAATTTTATTCTGGGTCCGTATTGCGCCGAAAAAATTCACACAAGTACTTTCATATGTTGTTTGCACCCAGGTAAAGAGGCATGCCTATAAAAAGAATCAGAAAAACAAGATACGGGGGAGAAAAGCCAGGACGTTTTTTTTTTCGGAAAACAAGTATTGTTCACCCTCGGTCTTGGACTTACTACGCCTTACTCCTTGGATATTTAGGTATGGTATTTTTACCAGACATTATTCACCGTGTCTACTGAGTTTTGGCCGAGATTTGAGCCCCAGACTCGTCCCACAAGATTGGCAACAAATTTTTGATTCATCACTGCCAGGACTGAAAGGAAGGTTCGTCTGTGTGTGAAACTGTTTGATTTTTTTCGTGGGCGAATACTCATCCGTTTGACCTGAAATTTGTCGCGTTTGGTCCCAAATTCAGTGCAAATTCTTATGTGGAATTTCAGGAAAAAACTATTTTGGGAGAATTTTTTCAGGAATTTTGTTCAAACCAAGGCTAACCTCTACCGAAACTTGTGAAATTCCGCTCCACATTCTGAAATTTTATTCTGGGTCCGTATTGCGCTGAAAAAATTCACACAAGTACTTTCATATGTTGTTTGCACCCAGGTAAGGAGGCACGTCCTTAAAAAAATAACAAAACGAAGACACGGGGGAGAAAAGTCAGGTCGGTTTCTTTTCGGAAAACCAGTTTTGTTCACCCTTGGTCTGGGACTTACTACGCCTTACTCCTTGTGTATTTTGGTCTGAAATTTTTACCAGACGTTCTTCATCGTGTCTACTGAGTTTTGGCTGAGATTTGAGACCCAGATTCGTTCCACAAGATTGGCAATAAATTTTTTATTTATCAGTGCCAGCACTGAAAGGAAGGTTCGTTTGTGCGTGAAATTGTTTGATTTTTTTCGTTGGCGAATACTCATCCATTTGACCTGAAATTTGTCGCGTTTTGTCCCAAATTCAATGGAGATTCTAATGTGGAATTTTAGGAAAAAAACTATTTTGGGAGAATTTTTTCAGAAATTTTGTGCAAACCAAGGCTAACCTCTACCAAAACTTGTGAAATTTCGCCCCACTTTCTGAAATGTTATTCTGGATCCGTATTGCGCTGAAAAAATTCACACATGTTCGTTCATATGTTGGTTGCACCCAGGTAAGGAGGCACGTCCATAAAAAAATCACAAAAAGAAGATACAGGGGAGAAAAGCTAGGACGTTTTTTTTTCGGAAAACCAATTTTGTTCACCCTCGGTTTGCGACTTACTACGCCTTACTCCTTGGGTATTTTGGTCTGAAATTTTTACCATACGTTCTTCACCGTGTCTACTGAGTATTGGCTTAGATTTGAGCTCCAGATTCGTACCACAAGATTGGCAATAAATTTTTTATTCATCACTGCCAGGACTCAAAGGAAGGTTCGTTTGTGTATGAAACTGTTTGATTTTTTTCGTGGGCGAATACTCATTCGTTTGACCTGAAATTTGTCGCGTTTTGTCCCAAATTCAGTGGAGATTCTTACGTGGATTTTCAGGAAAAAAAATATTTCGGGAGAATTTTTCAGAAATTTTGTGCAAACCAAGGCTATCCTCTACAGTAACTTGTGAAATTCTGCCCTAATTTCTGCAATTTGATTTCGTGTCCGTATTGCGCTGAAAAAATTCACACATGTACTCTCATATGTTGTTTGCACCCATGTAAGGAGGCATGTCCATAAACAAATCACAAAAAGAAGATTCAGGGAAGAAAATCCAGTACGTTTTTTTTTCGGAAAACCAATTTTGTTCACTCTCGGTCTGGGACTTACTACGCCTTACTCCTTGGTTATTTTGGTTAGAATTTTTTACCAAACATTCGTCATCGTGTCTATTGAGTTTTGGCTGAGATTTCAGCCCCAAATTTGTCCCACAAGATTCGCAATAAATTTTTTACTCATCACTGCAGTGGCTGATAGGAAGGTTCGTTTGTGTGTGAAACTATTTTATTTTTTTCATCATCTATTTGACCTGAAATTTGTCGCATTTTGTCCCAAATTCAGTGGAGATTCTTACGTGGAATTTCAGAAAAAAAAAACTATTTCAGGAGAATTTTTCAGAAATTTTGTGCAAACCAAGGCTATCCTCTACCAAAACTTGTGAAATTTTGTCGTACTTTTTGCAATTTTATTATGGGTCCGTATTGCGCTGAAAAAATTCACACAAGTACTTTCATATGTTGTTTGCATCCAGGTAAGGAGGCACGTCCATAAACAGATCACAAAGAGAAGATACGGGGAAAAAAGTTAGGACGTTTTTGTTTTCGGAAAACCGATTTTGTTCACTCTCGGTCTGCGATTTACTAAGCCTTACTCCTTGGGTATTTTGGTTTGACATTTTAACCAGACATTCGTCATCGTGTCTATTGAGTTTTGGCTGAGATTTGAGTCCCAGATTCCTCCCACAAGATTCGCAATAAATTTTTTACTCATCACTGTCCGGGTTGATAGGAAGGTTCATTTGTTTGTGAAACTGTTTTATTTTTTTTCTAGGTGAATACTCATCCATTTGACCTGACATCTGTCGCGTTTTGTGCCAAATTCAGTCGAGATTCTTACGTGGAATTTCAGAAAAAAAAAAACTATTTCGAGAGAATTTTTCAGAAATTTTGTGCAAAAGTATCGTTGTTGTATGAATCACTTTTGACTGGATTTTAGTAATTGAAGCACCCCTTATGTACTTTTCATTATTTTCTTCTTTTTCTTTTTGTTAATAAAAAAAAAATCCTTCTCCATTACTTCTGTCTGGTTTAGATTCACATTTTCGTCTTTTCTATTTAGAAGATCAATATTCGAGACCAACTTTTTTTTAGTTTAACGTGTATATTACTATAATTCCATTTCACCATGACTTTCACTATTTTTAGTTTTTCTTTTATGGCATGATCTTTCTTTATATATTGGCCCTTATAATCTCCCAAACCTTCTCAATTATAGATTAAGATTCCTTCTCTTGTAACCAAAACCTTGAAGTGTTGATAGATATATCATAAAAATTCTAAACTCTAAATAATAAAACCTACAACATTTATATCCATTTGCATGTACTCGTGTCATTAAGTCCTTCAAAATTAAGGTAGGTTTAACTAAATATCTCTAAAAAAAAGCAACTTTTTATAAAAGTAAAATTATTTATAAATAAAAATATTATCTTAGCTTCCTTTTTTTTCTTTTTTTTTCATTTGTATATAATAATTTTAACTTACATATAATTTTAAAAAAATCATATATAGATTCATCCATATCTTTTTTTTAATCAACAAAAAATAATTAAATAAAATGAAATATTTATGTATCACAACCCATATATAAAATTAAACCTAAAATAAATTAACAGGTTTGTACAACAAACAAAAGCAAGAGAACTAACATATAAGTACTTAAAAACGCAAAAACATATAATTTCAAACAAATCTCCCATAGATTTTCCGAATTATCCAACTCTTCAAGTTTACCAAAACACTGAATCATGACCAAAAATTCAAACAAAACACAAAAACTCTAACATTTTTTTGGATCATCAGAATTTGTTCATTGAAGCATAACTGCATCCATGCATCCTTCGTATACATACATCCATGCATAACTGTGGACATAGAAATGGATTATATGATTGTTAGAAGTCCATGTACAAGTTTTTTTTTTATATTTTTTAGGTCGAAATCAATTCTAAAACATGAAATTCAAGATAATTGAAAGAGTGCCTCTTCGTGATAAAACACTAAAAGGAGTTAACATTGATTTAAAAGTCGTCTATTTTGACACCTAATTACAATAGAAGAGCAAGGTTTAATGGTGCTATTTTATTCATGGGAGTTTTAGGGTTGGTGTAATTACACAATGTTAGTTTCCTGATTTAAACAGATTCACCAAATGGAGTCCAAATTGAATGGTTGCTCCTGTTGTTGCTGCTGCTGCTGTGGCATACATTCTTGAACTTTTGAAGAAGAGGCTCTCAGATTTGAACTTAGGTCAGTTCCAACAACTTGGCAAACTCCTTGAGCCATATATGATGCAAGATGATCTGCTGCTTCTCTTTGTTGATAACTCCTAAGTTGCAATGCCTTCAGAAGCAAAGAATTTACAGAAATAGTTGGACTCAGCAACCCAGAAGGCCATGGCAGGGATGGAAGAGAGGGAACCTGAACCTCACTTGCAACTGCCCAATTCATGGCCAAGTTCATGTTTGTGTTAACACTATTACTCAGATCAGCATTCATAAAAGTGTCTCCTGAAATATTGTTGGTGAGTCCACCTGAGGAATTTGCAATGCTATTCAGATTAGGAAGCTCAAAGTCACCAAACTCATTGGCCATTGAGACTGTGTCACATGGGGACTCTGGTGGTGATGAGTTTGTTTGCTGTGGTTTCTTCACTTGTAAGCTCTTTTGGAAAACCCTGCAAACCACCCATTCATTCTACAAAAGCAAACATCAAGACAAAAAGTTTATTTCTCAAACCACAAAACCTAATTAACATGTGATGGATATATATAAACATGCATTAAGTTACTAACCTTGGAAGGTCTTAAGTGATGCTTGTTTTCAAGTCTATATTCGTGCATGACCCAATTACTTTTCTCTCCTCTCGGAGCTCTACCCCTATAGAAGACTAGGGTTTTCTTCATTCCTACCAAAACGCCATTACCAAAAATTTCCTTGTCTTTCCCTGTGGTTTTCCAGTAACCTGATTCAGTGGCTCGGTTTGTCCGAAGTCCAGTTGGATACTTTCTGTCTCTTAAGCTAAAGAAGTACCATTCTTTTTCTCCCATGGAGGCCTTACCTGTTCAATTATAACATTAATATGTCAATGATTTTTATCATTATTTAGAACCGTGATATATATATTCAATTAATAGTTGTTAATAGACGGATTGTCTTTGAATTTTAAGTTTTCACATAATTGTGACAAGATAGATACTCAGAATTTTTTTTAGTTATATATCTCTTTTGTTTTGTAAGAGAGTTGGATGACCCTTTGAGTCAAATTTATTATATTTTTGATAAAAAAATTATTTAATTATTTTATGTTTATTGTGTAAACGACTATGATATGTCAATGAATCTCTACTCATCTAGGTACTATTCACACTGAAAAATAAAAAGTTGAAATATCACACATATATGTTTATATATCAAAAAAATTTCCTAAACAAATTTATATTGCTAAATTAGGATATTACACATTATCATCGTATGCATGAGTTGTAAGCCACGCCGCAGAAATAGAAGGGATCAAACTTCTATTATATATATAAAAGAACAAAGACTATGTGATTAATGTTTGTTTGATGAAACTGAAAAGGTTATGAAATGATCAGTTGCAGAGACTCAGGAATGAATACAATGTTTTGTATACATGTGTTATCAGTTAGAAAGTTAAGTTTCAAGTGAAAAAGGCGAAAAATTATTATGAAATCAATAACTTTCCTACCATGAGTTTTTCCCTTATTATTCCAAATTTATCTGTATAAATATTTTTCAATTAATAAGTTATATCATAAATATTCAAAGAAAGCTAGATATCCTTACATTCCAAAAACAAATTTGTAAAAAAAAAAAAGAACAGTATAATCTAAAAAAAAACTAATCTACCATACTTTCTACTGTCTATGACATGTCTAACAGACAACACCAAACACACAGAAATTACCTGGTAGGTCCCAAGGTTCAGATTTGTTGAGATCAACAACTGCTATAGCTTTGGATGTGAAGCTAGAATCAGAAACCTTGTTTGTAAGATAACATGTGATGAGTTCTTCATCTGTAGGATGAAACCTGAATCCAGGAGGCAGATTTTCCTCCATCAGATTCATGAAACCAGCAGCAGCAGCAGCAGCTTCTGATATATCCCTTGACTTTAAAGAAGTGAAGAACTCAAAGTAAGCTGAATAACATCACCAAGATCTCTTCACTTCATGCTTTTATAATTCACCCTTCAACAACAACCATTTCATACTTCTTCATATGTCTTTGTTAAATATACAGATAACTCTGAGAGGCCTTAGATTTACCAAATTGTTTCTTGGATTTTCGTGTATTTACTGAACAAACCAGAACATAGCTGCAACCTTGACTCTATCAATGTGTATATATATATTGATAGATAGATACATAGATGTAATGTGAAAAGATGTTTTATATTTATTGGGAAGACTAGTGGATATGATAATGTTTGTGCACGAGGGAGTTGAGTCTCTGTTACACCATATTTCAGGTATATTAATTTCAATATATATATATATATTCTATGATCCAACCACCTTCACCCATTTCTACCCACCACAAAAATCTTTCACGCTACAATGGGAACATCGACTCATCTAAACCATATTCTCTTATTCTTTTTTAACTATTCAACTTCTATCATATGTGTTGTAGACACTTGCACCATTTTTTAATCATCTAAACCATGTTCATACAGAAATCACAGTTAAAAAGAGAGAAGGTAAAGTCCAGCAAAAAACTATGTGAAAAATGACGGCATTACCTAGGAGAAATATTCATTTCATGTTCATATACTAAGCTTTTTTTTTTTCAATTTTTGATGTGTGTGTGGTGACTAATATTACTGAGTGGTTAAAATGGTCACCAACCCAAGACACTGTGTATATATTCTTAGGGTAACCCTTTCTCTTTGACCATAATTTCATGTGTTATTATTTAACTATAACCTACCCTAAATGTCAATCCTAAACAAGAAATTTGTGAGTTCTAGGGTTTCTAGAAGCACACTCTTATCTCTCTAATAATAATGCTTTTTTTTATAATAAATTTGGTGATTGGGAAGTGAAGTATATATAAACCACAAAGTCAAAAAGGCAGAGATCAAATTAGGAATTGTCCTATTTGGCACATGTTTGCTGGTAGCTCAAGCTCAAATTAATCATTATTTTTATATTTGTTTTTTTTTATCAACAATAAAAAATAAATAAATATAATTACTTTATGGGTAATACAACCCTTATACATGAAACTCAACCTTTAACCTCTCCCTCCTATCTAAATCCGAGAAAAAATCACCTAAGGTTTTCACTCATACACCTAAAAATGTACATCATGAGATCATTCCAATACAAACTAAAGGATCAATGCACCAATCAGAGAAAGAAAAATGCGCAGAATGTTATTTGGATGTAATCCAAGACCAAGCCTTAAGTTGAATCAAAACAAACACTTCCAATACATCTACTACCCCTTTAAAAATTACATTGTTTCTATACTTCCAAATCTTGTTAACAACCGCAATCCAAATCACTGTCCAATCTCATTTACCGAAGTAGACGCATTACACATCTTAAATTGGGAGAAATTTAGCAATGGATCGCTATGGACCACATCCCGAATATAATCGCGTTATTTCTACGTCTGTTCTTTAATATAATCGCGTTTCCGAATTTTAGACCTAAAAATTCAACACAGTTCTAATTTCATCATCTTAATTTGTCCCTTTCTTCTATCTTTTTGTCTTTGTTCAAGTTTTCAAACGTTCACCATCTCTCTCTAGATCTCTTTCATTCTCTATCTCTTTCGAATTTTCGAAGTTCAAATTAACGATATTAAACTACCACAAATCTTCCTTCTCTCAATAATTGTACTTTTTTTCACCTGAAAAATTCATCAAACGTGTTTCAGTTTGGCTAATTTTATTTCCCAAACTGAGGGTGTTATTAATAACTTTATTTAATTTGATTGTGGCGTATGTTTAAGTGCTCATAAACATGTATATGTGATATTATATTTGCCATGTTCAAAAGTCCAAAGTTTGAATAGATATATATTCATCAATCAAATCAAAGTAATTTTAAGCTTCAAGTTTTTTTTATTTGTAATAAGTAATATATTGAACAGACACGACTTTATATTTACAATAAAAATTGTGTTAGACTTTTTACATTGAAATCGTTATACATTTACAGTGTTTCTTAACATATGTAATTGAGTTAATAACATTTAAATCTTTATCAAAGTTAATCGCCAAAGAGAATGGTATATTTTTTCTTATTGTGAATGACAAATATAATTATTTTTATTTAAATACCGTGTAACATTTTCTAAACTGTGGAATTACTTGTATCCTTTTTTGTACACTTATTATATTTGTTGATTAAAATATCTTCTACTTTTCATTTTTATTTTTTTTTGCCACATTTTGGATTTGTGTGGGCTCACGATTTGATACAGTGAAAAGATCAAAGTTCAGTTTCTAATTTCTATATATAAGGGTTTTAAATGAGATGATTAATATTTAAATTGTTAAAAACTTTATAAATAATTTTTTTAATTATTTATACTTCCACTACAAGAAAATCATAAAATAAAAACTAATTTTAGAAAAAAAAAGTTTATACTAAATTAGATCAAACTAAAAAAAAATTGGTTTCTAAATTAGTTTCTAAATTAGTTTCTATTATTGTTTAATAATTTATAAATTGATATCTAATTAGTTACCAAGATTTTTGTTACCAAATTTAGAATATAAATAATTGGTAGCTGAAGTAGTTAGTTAGATATCAATTTAGAAACTATTTAACAATAATATAAACTAATTTAAAAACAAACAAAAAATTAGTCTCTAAAATGGTCTCTAATTTAATCACTATAGCAACTAATTATTTTTTGTTTCTAAAATTAATTTTTATTTCATGATTTTCTTGTATTGTTCATTTGATACGAAGAATCTTAATTTCTTCAAAACATATTTTTTATATTCTTTCTAATTTTCTGATAGATGTCAGGATACGAGTTTATCTTAGTGACCTCAGTTAAGACAACATTTTTTTATCAGAAAAAAATTAATATAATTGATTAAATAGTGTATTTGGAGTGCACCAACCCATCACAAAATGATGTACATGTTGATCAATTTTATGTTTAGAGTAAGTTTTTCTACCCCTTTTTCTTGGGTTGGTTGCATGTTGGGTGGTTTGCATGCAGAAAAATATGTGTTTTGCATGTTTATTTTTGTAGACAAAGATAAATCTATGTTAATCTAGTTAGGATTGTATTCTTATTTTCATTTGATAATTAGAGTTTTTTTTGGGCAAGTTTGATATAGACTTTGTATGATATATTTTATACAAAGATAGTGTATTGATGTGAATTTACTCTATTATATATTGTATTTTGAGATGTTAGAATATTTTATAAGATTGTGATGATGTCTTATGATCGTGATAATTGTTTCAGGAAATTTTATGTGATTTTCAAAAGAATTTCTGAACATGTTTTTGTTTAGTGAAAATAATTAGTAGTTTAGAATGAAAATTAAAACTTATAAAGGAAAATAATTAGGTGGTCTTAATCTCATTCTTAAACCCTGAAAAAGACCAATGGCCACCTGAACAATTGTTGTAAAATATTTTTTAAAATTTTCGGCCAATTTTTTTATCTGTTATCAAAGCCAGAATATTTTGTTTCATTGTACTCCTATTACAACATTTTTCTTTGTTAGGAATGAGAAAGAAAAATGTTGGTAAATGCAATACTCTATATTAGGTTATTATTTTCTTAAAAAACATATGGAACATCTAGAAGTTAAAATTATTTTAAAAATATTATTTCATAATGAAAAATTTTGTGTGCAAATTTAGAAGTTAAAAGTCAATTTTGAATTTAATATTCAAGAAGATTATATTTGAAATTTTCTTTTTCAGAATATGTTATGAATATATAATTCGAAAGTTTTATAATATGAAAATCCTTTTTTAAAAATTATAAAAATTTTAAAAAGCAATTTTCATCATTACGCTGCAACACGAAATCCAAAATAAAAAAATGGAGAAGTGTGAAAAGCAATTACCTATTTATCGAATCTGTCAAGTCCAATTTAAAGTTTAAACTTTAGGTTTAGCCACTTTCTCAGTAATATCACACAAATAACTAAAAATAAAAGAAAACAATAGCAATGATTCAATAAACTACCTCAATCATAGGTACTCCATTGTAATTCTTATTTAAGATGTTCCATTGTTTATTGTGTGAAAAACATTTTTTAATTGAAAAAAGGATAAAAACAGCTTAATATATAGTAAACATGTAAAAGAGATTAATTGTTTATTAGTTTTGTCTACTTCTCTAACACATCATTTAAACCAATCAATTAGTCTTCTTTTATATGCATTATTTTTTTAAATTATTATTTATAAAAACTCTCATTGATTTATATAAACAAATACTTCCTTGATTTATATATATTTTTTATTAATAATAAAAGAACTGAACTTTTTCATTTTAAAAAGTAGCAAACAAAGTTGTGTGAACAACTAATAACCCAACAAAACTTCATAAAATAAAATAAAATAAAATCATAAAAAATAGATGAAATTATTTTGAGGACACCATGAATCTACAATCTTGTAGCCAAGTTGAAGAGAAGGATCAATCAATGGGTTTCCTAAATGCTTTTTGACATCATCTTTTTAAAAAGCCTTTTTATTCCATGGGTAGGTAAAGAAAACACTTAAAGTCTTCATTGCCCACAAAACTCTACAGAGACAAAAACTTTAATTCATTTTAATTTCATAGACAAAAACTTTAATATATTTTAATTTGGTGGAAAAAGCATTTAATATATTTATGCAAGCGTGCCGAATACAATACTAATTTTAATTAAAAACTATATGCTATGTACTCAACTTTATTTTTAAAGAAAAAGGATCACATCATTCTTTCTACACAGTGAAGTTCAACCTTAGTGTATGGTTTGGTTTTACTCTCTTTTCTTTTCATTTGTTTCCGCACGTGACTTCACATATCTCTCATGTAGAAAAAAAAAATATTATTTTCGAATTGGAATTGAGAGAACAATTCTCTTCCTTTTCGAAAGGTCAGTTTACCTCTCATTCCTTTTTATGGAAATAGTCTCTTAATTTTCTCTTCACTTTTTTACTTCTCTTCCTCGTGAATTTCAAGCTCGGATGATACCTACAAAAGACAATCTGACGTTCAAGTGAAATTTTGGTATTCGATTTTTGGTACTCTCCGTATAGAATGATGATGTACTTCTATTCTCAAAATTTGTACTTATTTATATGATTATCATAAACCATTTGTTGTTGAACTAAATTAGAATTTTGAATCATGATTAATAGTATATTACCTAATGTTTGATTACTGATTAATTTTATTAACCTTCTGTTTAAGTATAATGAATTTAATCGTGTCGATAACCCTGACCGAATAACAAAGCTTTTAACTATTATATGAACCCAACCAAAATATATATATATATATATATATATTATAATTAAAATAAAAATATTTTATATAGTAACTAAAAATAAAAATATTTTAAATAAATATAAATCTCATCTTATAAATTTAAAATCACTTATTAATATCTATTATAAACTATGTATTACATGTACAAGTACTAAAAGCAAGTTTTACGCGTTTTTTTAGGGAAAGTGTTGTGAAATGATTCCCTTGTTTTTCCTTTTCTTTTCCTGCTAATAAGGAAAACTATGTTCCAAACCAATTCCTAAGACACGGTCTAAAATACAAAGTACTTGCACACAAATAAATTATGTAACACGATATGATAATGCACGAGTCAATATATTGTTTTAATATCACTTCATTAACACATATTATGTATCCTTTTTATTCACGATTATTCTGGCTAAAGAACATGCCAAACACATTAAAAAACACAAGGAATAACACATCCACTTTAATATCTACTCTCATCATTTTTTATGATTACATAAAGAGTTAAAGTTCTAATAAATAACTATATTACCTTATGATAACTCACTTGAGTTTTAAAATTCTTATAAATAACTAGAGTCTCTGTCCAAAATTTTCTTACAGATTTTCCTATAAGTTTCATACTATATAAACAAATGTTTTACTCTGTTTTTTTGTTAGAATATTCCTTTGAGTAGCTTAAAACTATTTTATCAAAATCGTTATTTTATATTGTTATATATATATATATATATATATATATATATATATATATATATATATTAATTAGTAACTTACACAAAAAAATCATTAAATATCAATCAAAAATTAAATTTAAAGACAAAAAATAATTAATTAATATATTAACTAAATTTGATATTATTTTAGAAACTAAAAAAATTATTAGTATTTAAAATAATTTTTATTATTAATAAAACTTATAAATTAATTTTTAAATTGATCTCTAAATTATCTATCAAAATTTTAACTACTATTAATTTATATTTTAAATTAGTCATTTAAAGGCTAACATAAATTTATTTTCTAAGGTATTTAATAGCTAAAATAATACCAATTTAAAAACTACTTTATAAATTTTAAATAATAATAAAAACCACTTTAAATATCAATAATTTTTTAATTTATAAAATAATATTTAAGTTAATTAATATAATAATTAAAATTATTTTAATATTTAAAATTATTTTTTATTTAATAATTTTTTTATAGTTATTTTAATCCAAAATAGTCATCAGAGGATATAATAGAAAGTTTTGGCATATAAACTCATTCTGTATATGGATTTGGATATTTTAATTTATAGGCTACTTTACTAAAGCAAACTCTCTTTATGATTTCCAAACAAAAATAAACATTAAAATTAGTATAAATAACAACACTAGATCTTGCCTTAGGAACTCTACCAAAAAAATTAACTAGCATGTAATATACTAAAAAATAATTTTATCAAGACGAATAAAAAATAAATTATAAAATATGTATAATAAAGAAATATTTTATTTTATTTGTTATATGATGATTAGCAAAATTTATTTATTATGAAGGAGAAATATTCTACACACATTTATCTTAGTGTTGTTGACTTTTTTTTTTTACTAGAAAAAAAATATAATAAATGTGACTCACTTTAGGGATGATTACAAAGCAAAAGAGACATACACCTCAAGAAAACCATGACGGTCTATCCTACTACAACTAAATAAAAAACGACTTAAAATTTAAATATTAAGTCACCTTATCCGCAACTATTAATTGAATACATACATATCACGGATTCTAGACACCAATCAGAGAAAAAAAATAATCCTATTACAACTAAAATAATAAATAATTTTTTATTAAAATGAAACAATTTTGAAGTTATAATAGCCCAAATCACAGTTACTTTCAAAGTAACATTTTCTTTTATCTTGAAAGTGAAAAGAAATTCTCAAATTTGTGATTTTACAAGGTCCATCAGTATCCTAATATGAAAAGCATAATCCCAAGTCCCAATATATCTAGATCTTGAAGGCCAACAGATCTTATTGTAAGAGAGAAGCCACAATTGTCCAATCTTCTAAACATTTAGAACAGCATGACAAATTTGCCCTTCTTGCATCTCACAATTGGAACACACATGATGAGGGTAAAAAAACCACATGACATGAGTAATTTTGAACCTATGTTGAGAGAGAGGGATAGATGTTAATATGTTAGGAAAGCAACCAAGTCCACTTTTCTTTTAGGAGTTGCTTTGCTTAGTGGAGAGTCCTTTGGATCAATCACAAAGAAAATGCCATGTTCCAAAGAAGAAGCTCTTGTTAGACTCTTCTACAATGTCTCTAGCTCCTTCCACCTTCTCTTCCTCCTCCTCTTCTCCTCTTCCCTCTTGCTCATCAACTTCCTAAACTTCATTGCCACCTTCACCATCTTCCAAAGGTCTTCTTATCCATCTTTCTCTACCTCACTCACTTCCCTCCACCACCTAACTCACACCTTTTCTTTTTTGCATGTTGCAGAGATCACCACTGTGAATATGTGTCTTCTGAGAGTGATGAAGAAGAAGAAGAAGATATTCAAGAAAGATACTCTTATGTGCATGATTCTGGTGACTCAGATCACCTAGTAGCTGACATCATTTGTGGTGGAGAAGCCCTTTTGTTTGTGCACAACAACCACCCTCGAATCACTCATTCTTCTTCTGATGAATTCACCACTCCCCGGGATAGCCTTATTGAAGAAGATCAATCAGAAGAAAAGTATTCAACAGAAACCTTGTCTTTTCACAAGTCACCTTTGGTCTCAGACTCAGAAAATGAAGAAGAGACAGAGGAATTTCCAGCTGAAGATGCTGATTCTGTTCCAAATCAAAGCAGGCCCACATCGCCCATTACCCTGAACCTCTACAAAAGTGACTCACTTGAAAGTGACAAAAACTATGACGGTATCTATTACGTACCAAAGTTTGTTACATAATTCACATGCAACATTATCAGATACTCTTTCATGTGATACCATGATTAACATTATCAGATACTCTTTCATCATGTAATAGCAGATCATTGTTGTTGAAGTATCAGCATATAACTTATATAAAAGTTTTTATATAAAAAAAAAACATTATCACATAGTTCAACTATTACTGATTCTATTTTCTGTGCAGAAGATTGTGTTGAAATTGGATTTGAAGTTGAAAATAAGAAGCCGCAAGAGGAAAGCCTCACACGAGATGAGAGATTCTTGGTCTATGCTCCTACCCAATTGGAGGCCAAGAAGCTCATTGTTGAGGAAAAGGATGATGAAGAAATATATGGTGACTCATGCACTGTTGGATCCACTTCCAAGAGTTCCTCTGAGTGGAGGAGCTCCATTAACTGCAGAGACTCTGGAACTGATGACCCTTTTTCTTCCTCATCAAGAAGAAGTTGCCCCAAGTGGGAATCATACACAGTTTTCCAAAAATATGATGAAGAAATGTCATTCCAAGATAGAATTAGTGCACAGAAGCTTCAAGAAATTGGTAATTTTTCACATTTTTTTTGTTCATTGTTCACTCTTCAAAAATGTCATTACTGATAGAAGAATTCTGATATTTGGACACTCAAAATGGTAACAAGCACTTAATTAACACACTTGGTGTCCTTTTTTATCATTTCATTGTTTCCTAATCATGTTAATCAAAAGCTGTATATTTCTCTCCAGATGTTTACATCAAAAAAGATGTCCACCAATCTTAATTCTTTAGGATAATGCATGCATTATTAGACTCACAATATCTACAATGATAATTTAATTTAGATTAAACAAAGGTTATATTGGTGGAAAGTAATCTTAATAATGCCTTAACTTTTTTCCCACTGTCATATGAAATTATTTTATAGTGATTCCAAGTTTAAACTGTGGTGGAGGATTGATTTTACCAATTGCATGTGATTAACAACTTGATTAATTTCAGAATCTTTGAGGTCTATCAAGGTATCTCCAAGGTCAATTTCAGAGCGCATTGTGTTCAAGTTTTCAAGTATGAATAAAAAACCAGGTGATGCACGACACAACCCATATCATGAACTTGAGGCTGCATATGTTGCACAAATTTGCTCAACATGGGAAGCTCTTAATTGGAACTACAAGAACTTTCAATCCAAACGAGCTTCACGAGGCCATGATGTTGATGTGGGTTGTCCAGCCACCATTGCACAGAGATTACAACAATTTCAAGTGTTGTTGCAGAGATACGTTGAGAACGAGCCTTACGAGCATGGTAGAAGACCAGAGCTCTATGCTAGAGTCAGGCATTTGACTCCAAAATTGCTCCTAGTACCAGAATATCGAGGTAAAACTTTGTTTTGGTTCTTTAAGGTAGTTAAGAATTCTCTAGTAGTGTTTGGTTCTTGATGTTGCAGCTTCTTAATTTAAGTCTAATTTAACTTTATAAAATCATAAATTTTCTTTAATTTTTAACATTACAAAAACTATCATTTTAACTAGCTTTAAAACTAAATCAAACCTTACAAGATTTATTAAGTAGGGGGATTAAAGTCAAAAGTTCATATACATCTGTAGCACTGTGATGCATGATTAACTAATTAAGGACTTATTTCTGTGTATAGAATCAGAAGATGATCAGAGGGACGAAAATGGTTTTCAGTCAAAAATACCATCAGCTTCATTTCTTATTATAATGGAAGATGGGATCAGAACGTTCATGAGTTTTCTGAAGGCTGATAAAGAGAAACCATGTCAGATATTTGCAGCTTGCTTTAGGAGAAACCGAAGACCCTTGGTTGATCCAACACTTCTACGCCTCACCAAGAAAGTTAATCAAAAGGCAATTAATTAACTAAATTAATCATTTTCTTAAGTGCCTTCCAGATCATTATTCATTTCATATTATATATATATATATTATCTTTATAACTTTACATTATATAGAAATCAATTTTAGATATACATCTTATAGTTTATCAGAACTAACATGCAGTGTTTTTTTTTTTGTGTGTATGTGCAGAAGAAGATGAAAGTGAAGGACCTTAGACGATCAAGAAAATGCTTGAGGAAGAGAAAGTTGAAGGGAGAAGAAGAGATGGAGATTTTGATGGCACTGATAGACCTGAAAGTGGTGTCAAGGGTTCTGAGAATGAGTGAGTTAAGTGAGGAACAGTTGCATTGGTGTGAAGAGAAGATGAGCAAAGTAAAAGTGGTGGAAGGAAAACTACAAAGAGATTCCTCTCCACTTTTTTTCCCTGCACATTGACCCACAAAAAGGTTTATGTATATTGCTTGGTGACTGGATCATGAATGTGCATGGCTGCACCAAAAGAATATCCACAACACACCCTTTGTTTGTAAATAAAATATATGTGTGTGGTTAAAGAAAACGAGGGACCCTACAAATCAAAGTGAAACATGTGTTGGCATGGATTTTGGAGCCTGAAATGGGAGGAAAAGAAGGGTAAAGACGAATGCTTATGTCATTTGATGAATGGTGAAAGTGAAAGAGCAGAGAGAGAAAGCAAGGAATGAAGATAGAGACAAGAATGAACAGCTTTAGTATGCTTTAGCTTTATCTATAAGGGTTTTAAGCTGAATCAAAAGATGAACAAGACTCAAGCACATGCAGTTGAATAAAAAGTAGTCTTGCTCTATTGGAAAAAAAAGAAGAAACAGTATATCATACTATTAAGGAATGGTAGGGTTAGTGATTCTTTTTTCTTCAAAATAATATTACAGAAAGTGTGTGCCACTTAGTTTTGTCAAAGAGAAAAAAATTGGCAATGAAGGAATAAATCATGCATCAAAGTACGTAGCATATAAGGATCAACTCATCATGATATATATATATATATACATATATATATATATATATATATATATATTAACCTATCTTTAAGAAAAATCTTTCATTCGAGTTTGGTAAATGAAAATTAATAATAATTAAAAAAAATCATTAGAAATATCAGTCAAATTCTCAACAAAGATTTAAACAAAACTATAAAATATTGTGTACTAATATTATAGTTACCTAAAAAATATTGTTTTAGGTAACATCTACTACTAAAAAAAATTATTAAATGAAAATTAATTTTAAAAGTAAAAATAATTAGTTACTATTTGAAAAAATTAAAAACCATTTTATAAACTGAAAAAAATTACTTCTATCTAAATTAGTTTCTATTATTAATAAAAATTTATAAAATAATTGTTAAATCGGTATCTAACTCCTAATTACCAATATTTTAGTTACTTACTACTTTATATTTTAAATTAGTTTTTATTAGTTTTGTAGAGACTGATTTAGAATTTAAAATATAGTAACTAAAACCTAGATGGTTAATTTAGATATCAATTTAGAAACTATTTTATAAATTTTTATTAATAATAGAAACACCTTTAGATACTAATAATTTTTTAGTATCTAATTTAGTTAATATAGTGACTAATTATTTTTTTCTAAATTTGGTTATTATTTATTAATTTTCTTGTAATGATTTATTTATTTTTAATTTATCTCATAACATCTTGGTCAAGTAGCTCTAACAAGTTGTTAAAGACTATTTTATATCACTTTTAACATTTTGTATAATAGTACAAAGTTGTTGTTAATTACTTTAATTAATTAATGGGCAAGTTAACTTTTTTTAAATCTAAAAATTGTAAAATGTTTCTTAAATACTGTTTAAAAAACAAAAAGAGCAATGCATGGGCTTTTTGGAGAGCCGCCTTGAATCAAGTGCTCTTACCATCTTACATTTCTTTTTATCTTTCTTCTTTAATTATTATATCACTCTTTATATTTATATTTTTTTTTAAAATATTGCCTGCAATCAGAAAAGTAAAAGTTCAATCAGTGCCCTTTATTTTATTCCAAAACCATGCAAAATTAAAGAAATATGTTTGTAAAAGAAGTATACACTATTTGAGCATTTTAATAAAAACATTTTTTGTTCTTTCTCGATAACTCGAATTTTGTTAGCACTCACGTATAAATGAATGCAACAAAAAAGTAAATGTCTACATGCGTAAACAGATAAAAAAAAAACAAAATATTATCACTCACAATTTTTTATAAAAAAAAATCATAAAATAGAAACTAATTTTTAGATTCCAAAATAATTAGTTGTAACCGTAACTAAATTAGAGACCATTTTAAAAATTAAAAAAAATAATTTCTAAATTAGTTTCTATTATTGTTAAATAGTTAATTAGTTTTAACTACCAATTATTTAATTTCTAAATTTGGTAGCAAAAACCTTGGTTGCTAATTAGATACCAATTTAGAAACCATCTAACAATAATATAAACTAATTTAGAAACCAAAAATTTATTTAGTCACTAAATTTGTCTCTAATTTAGTCACGGTAGTAACTAATTATTTTTTATTTCTAAAATTTGTTTCTATTTCATGATTTTCTTGTAGTGATACAAATCACATTACAATTTTTAATATAATTATTTTAACATTTCTGTATCATTTAATTATAAATTTATTTTTTATTGTATATATTCATATTTAAACCTATCAAGAATTGGATATAATTCTTGAGAAAAAATACATAAAAGAATTGGGACGACCAATTGAGGCCCAACTTTACATACAGTTTTGAGTTTTTGCTTCCTGCAACCCTTTTTTGCTATCTGCACGTCCATAAGTTTTGAAATACCTAGGTTTCCCCTTGACATTTTATTTCAAACCTTTTTCTCCTTCACTAGTGTCATTCCACTGCTAATTTTCTCCTTGAAGCTTGAAAGTAGATGTATGGGGTGTGGTGGTTGTGGTAGTGTGGTAGTTGTGGAGGTGTGGTGGTTGTGATTGTGGTGGTGTTTTTAAGTAATTTAGTCCAGGGTACGTGGAGAAGGTATGAAAGGATTTGCTTTAATGGTGTAGAATGGATTACCATATATTGGAGTCTGGAAATAGGGTTTCTGAAAAATGAATTTTTTCCAGATTATTGTATCTTGAAAGTTGTGGTTTTTAAACTTCAACAAAAAGCACATTTCAAAATATAGTAGAAAAAAATTATTTCAAATTATTTTTTTTAAACACTTGAAAGTGCATTGTTCAAAAGTGTTGTATAAGTATTTTGGAATGAAAAATCTATAAACTTTTCAAAACAACAATTCTTTTTTGGCAATATTCAAAGTTTATTCTACAAAACATATTTAAGAATAGTAATTTTATGTTCTGAAATAATAATTTTAGGTGTTGAAAAACATATTTCAGAATAATAATGTTACGTCTTGGAGAACATACCAAAAGGTAAAATATATGTTTTGAATTCACCATTCCAAAATACATATTTTTAGCTCTCAAACCGGTGTTCTGAAAAATAAAATAAAAGTTAGTAGATTTTGGATTTTTTTTCCACTTAAATTTCATTTTGCATAATTAATATGAATGAAAATGGTTACATGGGATATCAAATGATGTTGTAGAGTATGCTTGTCTTGTAATGAATTATATAATAAATGTAGGTCATAAGAATGTAGTTGTGTATTTACAATAAATAAGGTAAATGTTATAAGGTGTATTTTGTGAATGAAATATAAAGTTATACTATGATTTTGTAGATATTTGTTATCTAAGATGACATTTGGACTCGGTAAAAAAGGTTGATCATGACTTAGTTGATACGTTGGTAGGTCATTCCTATATTGATATATTAACATGTAATGAGAATTTCATATTTGTTCATATGACAAAGAGGTCAGTGAAGTTTAAAAATATTTTGATAACAATTAAGGAACATAATGAGATGAATGTGACCACCATAAACATAAAGCAAATTTATAATTCAAACTATGTCTATTGTAGATCAAAACAAGGTCATAAAATTGAAATGCAATCATTTATGATGTTACTTTAACTACACATGTATGTTTATTGGTATAAGTTTAATGAAGGTACAAATATAGTGACGAATATATTTTAGACACACCTTTATTCAATGAAACTACTAAATTCCTTTAACATAATATTCATAACAAATAATTCATACAAAGATATAGGATGTTCTTAGTTGAAATTATTGGTGTTACCTCATCTGAAATAAACTTTTCTACTACATTTGTTTTATCGGCATATTGGAGATTTCCGTAACACTAATTTCATAAAGTTAAAAAAATAAATACTTACTTTCTAGAGAAATATGAAACTTCTTAATAAAGAAGACAACTAGTGTTTTAAGGACATTTTTTACTATTTGTCATACATTATGGAGTGCAGTAGTAAATAAGGGGTGCAGGAAGCAAAAGCTGCATATGTTTTTCCAGCCAAAAAATGTAGCATCGTCTTCAACAAAGAAATCGTCCTTAAAAAGAACTTTTAAAAAGTGTAACTAATTTCGATTTTTGTAACAGAATAATAACGAGTCATGAAAAGTACAAGATAAAATTAAAAATGGTCAATATGACGTTATTTAGAAAAAATAGTAACCAGTAATAAAATGATGCTTTGATTTTTTTTTTCTTCTTGCGACATGTTATAATCCCGTAAAAAATTTAACAAATCAATCAAATTTTAAAATTTAATAGTAAAATACATGAAAAAATGATCACAAAATTTACAAAAAGACGACCGAAAATATAAAATTAAGAGACATAAAAAGAAAACAAAAAAAAAATTATTTATTCTTTCAATAGGATTTAGGAAGATACTTTTGGTACCATGTAATATGATTTGAAGAAAAAACTTGTTGGAAGATATTCTGGATATCATGTAATGTTATATGAGGTCTTGAAGTATTTTTGGTTTAAAAAAAAATATTTTTATAAATTTTTTATAAAAAGAATTAAAAGAAATAGAAAAAAATATAATTGATTTTTAAATGATATCTGATTAATGTCTTTTATATAAGAGTTGAGGTATCTAAACTACTCTTATTTAATTTATTTATTTTTGTTAAAAAAGAAAAACTCCAAAACGAAACTTGAAGTTAGATTTTCTAATCAAAATTTAAAATGATTTGTGAATAATTTTGATGGTTATAGTTGTATAGATTGAATAAGTAAAAGTAGCATTAAGTCAAAGAAACTGAATGAAATTATTGATTAATTAATTAGACTATTAACGCGTGTTTGACTCTATTACACAATCTAAAATCCATTACCTTCTTTCTAAAAATAATTATGAACTTTAAACAACATTTTAATTCAAGAACGGAATCTAATATTCAACTAATAAGATCTTATAAATCATTCCAATGACTATATGATGGCCCATCAATTATTCACACAAAAAAATTAAAGAATTTCGTATTAATTAAGATATATTAGAATTAGACATGTTTCTAAAGAACAAATATAATAAACAATTGGAAGGAAGATATGTAGAAATCTATAGAAATGTTGCCTATGATAAAAAGAATAAAGAAAAATCATCATAGTACTATAAACTTCAAATGTTTTTTCATGACAAAGATTAAAAAAATATAAAAACTTATTAAAAAATTTACTACTCAATTATTCAACTTTTTTATGTCTTTTATCATTAAATTTTTCAATTTTTACATATTTTTTAATCAATTAAATTTTTAATAATGTTTTTCGGTAGGTTAAAAGAGGAATGAGTATATAAATTATCTTTGACCTTGACTTCTGAACAATGTAAAACTATATTGGACGTACCAGAACAATAGCTCTCCAGTCGAAGACTAAGGGAAAGAGTTTACTATCTTCACCGACAACTGAGATCAATACTCTATCATAACTTTGTCCTTAAAAAACGTTTCGGTGAATTGAAAAAAGAAGAAGTATACAAACTGTCTTTGGTATCGACAACTGTCTTTGGTATCGACTTTGAGCGAGATGAAACTATATTAACGCATCGGAACAAATAATAATGGAATGGTTTGCTTATATAAGTTAGAAATAAGATTAGGTGAAAGGTAGAAATGAAGTTGTCCCTACCAATTGAATGGTATGAATAAAAGCAACAGAAAAGAGAAGAAATGGGAGAAAGGAAAAGGGTGCGATCCCCACTGTTAGCATCTTCATCTGCGAATCACATGCCATTGCCAACATTCAAAGTGCTATTTGTCATTTCATTTCCACTTTTTAAATGGAATATATAAGCCCCACTTTACACTTTGGATTCCTTTTTAGAGGTGATTAATATGGTTCATGAATACATTTTTGCTACATCTATATACAATATTAATATTCTTATACTTTAATATTCACAACAACCATCCCCGTTTATATACCACTCTAAGTAATATATTTTAAGCAATGATAGAAGTACAATACATAAAAGATTTTACTTTATTAAAACAAATTACTGACGTATTAAGTTTGGTACTTTAAGTTTATCTCAACTTTACAAAATCATCTTAGAATGTGATGTTTGCACTCATTTATATACTATAAAATGTCTTTATTTATAGTTGATGTGAAATCTTCAACACACTTCTTTCATGCGTCGAGATCTGTCACTTTGTGCGTGAAACTATATATTTATAGGTAGTCCAACACACTCTTTCATGCTGAAACATGTTAACTCATGCATAGAACTACATATATATTCTTAGATAGAATCTTGTTGGGAATTCCTCTCCTTAATTTAATGGGGACCATGACTAATGAATCTTGATAATTGATCCATTGAATATATTCAATGATGATCATTTCAAAGTCTTGAAATTATATCTCTTTTGAAGACTATGAAGTTCAACATACAAGATATCTTGAAAATGTGATAAACATTAATTATCCATTATCATTCTTCTCATTCTCTATATAAAGAGAACTTGTTAAGGAGAGAAATACAAGCAAGCGAGAAGTATTCCTTCTTAAGATGCTAGAGAGACATTGTATTTCATCTTTTTTGGATGAGATTAAATGTTATCCTCATAGAGTGAGAGAAACAAACATTGTAATCTTATTTTCATAGTGAAAATATTTTTTTGACTAGGTTTCATGGGTTTTACTTTTCAAGTTGAGAAAGTTTTCCCACGTTAAAAATTCTCAGTGCCATTATTCTATTTTTCTCTATTTTCTTTTATTTGTTTATTACTTTCTCAAGTGTCCATCATTTGTATCTACACCAAAAAAAAGAATTAATTCTAATTTTCCCAATAATTTCAAATGATTCTTATACCATATTAAAAAGTGAACTTTAACTCTAACTCAATCTTACCTAATCGACTCGTAAAATTAGATTTGCATTACCTTATATATATCTTTAGATAAAAGAAATATCAATATAAAATCTAAAATAAGAGAAGAAAGAGAGTGATGTACGAATGTGTGTACGTAGGTGTGTGAGATTATCTACGTGAGTTTTCCTCTTTGATGGTTGTGAACAGCTCTATTTCTTTTGTTTTGGTTGATTGTGATGATGATTCATGTGCAGATTAGAAAGGGTGTGAAATGCAATCATGTGGCATGTTCTTGGGGTAGAAACATGAACTTCAATCACCTACCTAACATGGTGGACTCATTTCTTAGCTAACACAAGTTAGGTGTATGCAGTTATACATCATTTGTACCATCACACTGTTTCTTATTTCACAGTCAATTTTGTTTCCATGTGAACCCAAATTCAATCACACTTCTCAAACTACTTTCTAGTTCATTACACACTCTACTTTGTCAACATTTTAATCGACAAAAGAATTTTAAGATCACTACTAATCACTACCAAAATGTACTCAAATTTGACAAAACAGAAAAGTGAAGATAAGGAATAATATTATCTCTAATTTTCTAAAAAGAATATAATCAAAACATCAATAGAAAAATTCAACAACAATACTATATTTTTATGAAACTACGATAATGGTTAAAGATCTCACGTCAATTAGAGATAAAATCATTTTATAATATACAAGAGATATGAATTCCATCTTATAATCTGATTTTATTTTATTGAATTAGGTTTAAAATTCACTTTTATTTTCTTCCATTATATACTTTTACAAACTATCTCTTAATTGTCTCTTTTTGCATTATTTTATTCTTACACAAGTTAATTATTCCATCAAGCATTTTGCTTCTGCTAATTTTTATGTTAATGGTGGTTATAATCTTAATTTTTATATTATATATTGTTAAAAAAATTATGTATATATATTATGTTTAGTTAATAAATTAAATAGAAAAGAAACATAAATGTGTGTTCTAGTCCTTTTACAATATAAATATACCAAACATCTTCTCTAAACACCCTACAACGGATAAAAACCTGTCAAAACAAAGCAAAAATTCACTACCCTCACAAAAAAGAGTCATGATAAGCAAGAATCGCTAAATGGCTCCACAACAAAGAAGAACTAACCTCTCGTACAAGCAAAACCAAATAACCAAGTTGCAAAAAGAAACATAGTGCACACTTGTCGAGCCTAACACTTGGAACAAATGATCGACCTCTCAAACCGTACAAAGCTCAGCGTTTTGTTGTCATATTGGACCCAATCTGAGAAAGAGAAAAATAGTATTGGAACCTTGTTTTTTAACCAAGCTCACAAGTGCACTTTAACAAGAAAGAAGATTAATACAAGTAGTTTAGCCACTACATAACTTCTAGGATTAATAATTCTTTTTAAGAAGATAGATGAATCTATTGGTTATTTATATATTCACCTACTTGGTTGTTTAATAATTGACTTACTTAATCTGTTTGGTTAAAAGAAAGTCTATCCTATAGCATGTTTAACGATGTAATCTATATTACAATACAATTATTGAGAATCTGAAATAACTGTTCTTTACATCTTTCGTATAAATTATAATTATACATTCCTAGTTGTTTGGAGACACGTTATATTAACAAAAAATAACTACTTTTTTTTTATCAAAATAGATAAGCAGTGTGTTTGATTACATGTAAAAAACAATTCATAAATTTTGAAATCAATTTTATGCTCTTAATTGGGAATTTATCAATAAAATGTAACCTAAGTTCAACCGAACACACATGTTATCTTTTATAGTTTTAAAGTTGTAAACATTCTGTTAAAAACGTAGTTGATAATTTATAATGACAGTACTGAAATCATGGTTGATTCAATTGTCATTAAAAATTTATTCAAATAATGTTTGAACCATCATTACTTCGTTGATATATAATAACCCTTATTCTCATAATTATCATTATTTTTTGTCATACTTTCATGCAAAATTGTCATTTAAAATAAGTTGAAATCAATGATGATTTTTCTCTTAATCGTTATTGTTTTTTTCATAGTATTTTTTATGTTGTTTTTGGACAACTTTAAATAATTATTGATATAAAAACTATCACAAAAATAAATGTATGAAGAAACAATGAATTATAAAAACTATTTTACTTGTCATTACATAGTGTTATAAAAATTAAAAACATACATTATCGACATGCTTTTAATATAGTGTAGTGCTTCTAATTTCAATGGTTGCTCATCTATTAAAAGTTGTAACATTTGTATAAGGAGACTAAATTATCAACCATAAATAATTAATTAATTCTTAGTAAAACATATATTTTCCTTATTCAATCTTAACCTTCTTTTTCTATTTTAGCTAAAATAATGGTCATTATAATTACACTCGTATATCTGATTTATTTATTAGGTTTTAATGTAAAATGAACATGATTAAATTATATGTAACTTTTTGTAATTATCACAAGTAATTATTAAAGACTCCTACATTGAAAGATAAATATTGTAAGAAATGCAATTGATTAAGCAACCATTTCAATTTTACTTTCCAATACAAGAGGGACTACAAATTGTAAAATACGATCTTACTTGTGATTCTATTTCAATTCAATATTTTTTTTTTAAATTACTATTTTTAAACAATTTTTTAAATGTTTTCTTTATTATTATATAATAATGAAATCATGACACAATAATGTATTCATGTCACATTACATATATATTTCAAAATACATTTTAAATTATAACATGTAGTCGATAAAGATTACATTTAAAAATAATACGAAGATCAAAATACAAAAAAGGAACTAAAATAAGATCATATATTTATAATTATATTTAAAGATTAAGTTAACATAAATAAAGATAATCGTTGGGAGTAAATAAGATGCAGATATTTTTTGGAATGATCTACTTAACTGATATGATTTGTCGATTTGCTGCAACGAAAACGAAACACTGCTTCATATGTCATGCATGTTTTAAAAAATAAGCATGGATGCTACTTTTGCCTTTAATTTATGCGACCATGGTAGCTTTGGTTTTGCAGATAAGAGATTCGATGTTGTGCATTTTGTTTTTTATGCTTCATTAATAGTTGGTGTGCCCATTCTCCTCCATTGCTATGCCTCTTTCAGAAGGTTACGTTTATAACAAGAACAGAAAAGAAAATGTAAAACAAAATAATTGTCCCAACTATCAAGTTCAAGAGATAGTATAGTTAGGGTCAATCATCACATTTGAGGTATTGTTCATTTTGAATGTCGGTACTTCGTCACAGTTTTATCTTTAAAAAGTGTCTTATAGGTTAAAGAAAAAAAAAATATAAATTGTCATTGATTTCGACTCCTGAACTATATGAGACTATATTGTGGTATCGAAATACATATTTGAAAAGAAATAATGAATTGTTGGAGTTTGTATTGATTTGATTTGAATGGCTTATTATATAACATGTAGTGACTATTGATATGTATTTGCTAACATCTGGTTGTTGTTTGGTTCCTTTTCTTCACTACATACATGAGACATTGATTTAGCATTTGGCTTCAAAATTAGGTATAGAGTAAAATAATAATAATACACATCCTATCTAGATATCACATTATTTTCCTAAAAATTTTGCACTAAAAATTATTGAGGTATTTTATATTTGAAGAGACACTTGTTAACAAAAGTGTTAAGCATAAAGATGAAAGGGCCTGAAATTTTGAAGAGGAAGACATAGTTACTCTCTAACTTCAATGACAAGTGTTCTTTACCTTTTTAAAAAAAATAAATTATTGGTTAAAATGAATTATTTACTAAAATCATGCATATAAAGTTTATTAACTCACATTGACTTGTTTTTTTTTAATAATTTTGTATTATAAGTAGGGAAATTCAAATCTTTAAACTAAATTCATAATTTTTAAATTCATAGAATTTATTTAAAATCAAAATTTATATATTTTTTTATTTTAAGTCCAATTTAATTAATTGGATTTAGATTGCATATTTTTTTAATTTTGAAAAAAATTATTAAGGTGAAGATAAGTCAACTCAAGTTTTAAAATATCTTAAGTTAGATTCAAGTAAACCAAAATCGATAGATCAAGTTCATACAATATCAAGTTAGATTGATTCAAATCATAAAATATTAAGTCAAGTCGGATCCATTAAAAATTGGATTAAGTCACACTCAAATCAAACTAGACCTAAGTTAAGTTGGATAGGACCAAGGTGCACCCAAGTTAAGCCAAATTAGGCCACACCTAGGTAAAACTAAGTCAAGTTAGGCGAAAGTCAGATTGGGTCAAACTGGATCAAGTTTAACCTATATTACGTTGAATTAAGTTGGATCTAAAGAGATTGGGTCAAGTGAGTCTGAATCATGATACCAAAATAAATTGTGTCCATATGAAGTTTAATTGTGTCGAATCTTAATAACGTTGAATTAAGTTTAACAAAGTTAAAATCTACTTCGTACTAAATATAAATAAACCATATTTACGAAAGAATGGATTTCACCATATTCAGTCAAAATCAAATCAATTAATTTTAAATTTAATATAATTAATAATTTGAACTTAATTTAAATTAATTTGGAATTGAAAAAAAATACTCAATCCAATTTAATATAATTAAAATAAATATAATTTCAAATATAATCTAATTTTTAAGATGTATGTCTAGTATAGTTATCATTCTCACTTAGTTTTAAAACAAGTACATTTTAAATATATTTTAAAAGATTTACAATCATAATTGACTCAAAGGATGGATTAAGGTACTTCAAACAATTATAAATAATTTATCGTTTTATTATTTATTTTCTATTAATTAAATCGTTGAAGAAAATTTTATCGTTACAACTTTACTCATTGTAGTTAGTGTCGATTTTTTCTTGCCAGAAAGTTTTTTGTTTATCTTAATTTTCGGAGATAGTTTTGGTAAAATATTTTTTCTTACGTGATTTTAACTGCTAGGAGATAAATGAATTTTCTTAAACTCATTTTATTCTTGATTTTTTTTTAGAACTTTTTTCTAGTCATTTTAGATAGTGCACTTTCAACTTAGCCAAAGTATTTTGTTTATGTTTTTAATCGGAAATTATAATATAATTTTAGCATTTTACGATAAACGACACGAAGCATGTTCTTAGGTTAAGAGGTGTTATATTTGATGTGATTGTATAGAAAATTGAATGTGCTTAATTAATGTTTTTGTCTATTGAAATATACCATAAATAAATTGCATAGATGGGTTTGAGATATTTTCATTCCAATATTTAACTTTTTTAAAAGAAAAAAATCAAGTCATCTAAAACTATCTTATAAATAAATAAAAAAATAAAATTTTGAAATATTTACGTAATATAATTTTTACAAATCAGCTTATACATAATTAACTTTAACTTATAAATAAATAAATTTCAAATTTTTAATTTTTTTTCAAGAATAAACTTATAATTTTTTTTATCTAAACAAGTTTATTAATCAGTGCCAAAGAGGACAAACATTTTACGAAATAATTAGATAAAAACTTTCAATTAATACTTCTTGAACTTTTTTCAAAAAAAGTTATTAGACTGGAAATAAGAATGAAGTCAATAATTTATTTCTGGTAAAATTCAATAAATTAGAGTTTTCATCTACCAATGATATTTTAATTTTATTATATAATTAAAAAATAAAAAATTACTCTTTCAAATATAAATTTAAACAAAAAAATACCATGAAATATAATCCAAAATATTAATACAGATAAAATTAATTGGAATATATTTATTTTCAAAAAATAATTTTAATTTTATTATTTTAAATAAGAACATATAATAAACTAACAAAAATAAACTCTAAATATAATTCTTCAATTGATGATATTTTTCTCATTAGCAAATTTATGTCTGTTATTTATCCTAAAAAAATCTACCTAAAAATAATTAATATGAATGATATATATATCCTTTTACATGTGAATAATATTGTCAGGAATTAATTGAGTCAATAAATAGATATCCTTTTGAATTACTACTTTTCATAGATATGTAATTACATTTTTCCATTAGTTTATACTTCTATAATTTGCTCAGGGATTTATAAAAGGAAAAAATATATTAAATTTTCAATTCTTAAGAAAACTGAGCTATTAAATTTAATATGAATAAAGTGTAGAATGTATTAAAAGGTAACAATTAATTAGAATTTAGAATAGATTAGAATTGATTTTTGATGGATTAATAATGCATATATAACTTTGAAATGGTGTATCAATTTAGCATGTTTTAATTAAAAGGAAATGTGACTAAATAGACCACGATGTTTCCAAAATTGTCATGAACAAAAGATACACACAACTCAATGCTCACTCTATATAGTTTTTTCTCGTTTTAAATACTCATAATGGAAAATAATTATTAATGCTTTCCTATTATATGATATAATAGGAAAAAATATATTATTGGTATTAAAAGAAAAGTAAGAAAAATAAAACAGAGTAATTTAGCATCCGAATTTAAAATAGATTTTAATGAATATTTTTACGACAAAATATTTGTGTTAAATAATTGCTGAATTTATGATAATTAGTTTTTTTCTTTTATTTCTCTTGGAAAAAAAAGTTTAGTGATATTAGGAAAGAGCATGTTCGTGTGATTGATATCTCTAGATTGAGTTTGCGGTGCTCCTTATGCACCGTACAAGAAGAGGACAGAGAAAACAACAGAGAGAGAGGTTCATGAATACAGGAAGGTCAAAAAGGAAAAAACACACACTCCCTGTCTCTTTCCATTTCCATCAAATCTCTGATCTCTCGCCACGTCACCCAATCAAAAGTCCAACCCCACTATTCGTTTATCTGATGGTTTATAAATGCGGTCTCATGTTATGACCGCTGCACCTTGTTCCACTTTATCATTCTCCCTTGTTTTTCTTCTTTTTCTCCCCACAGTCATCTTCTATGAATACCCAGCCACCTCTTTTCCCTTCCTCGCTCTCGTGTCTCCCTTGATTCATTCACCCAGTTTTTCTGTCCTCTTTTCCTCTTGGAGGAGCCTCTGAGTCTCCTCAGGTACTTTCTCTCTCTATTTTTCTCTCTAAAACTGAGTCAGCTTTTTGAAAGCTTAAGCTTTTGCAGAGATTTGAAATCTGGGTTTAGGTTGTTGGGGTTTGTTTTTGTGTGTCCAAGTTCTTCAATTTAGAGGCTTTTAGCAAAAGGGTCTCTGTGGATTCTGTTACATCTCTCAAATTTTATTGTTTTATGGGGTTGTACGAGTTTTGGGAAAAATGAAAGAGAACTTGGAAAAAAAGGGTTTCTTTGTGTGTGTTGGTTGATGTTTTTTTTAGATTTGGTTTGTTTTTATTCAGATTTGTGAGCAGCCTGTGGAAAAACAATTGATTTGTTTGTGTTTGATGTCGCAGGTGTTCCTTGTCAAGATCCTTGGTTCTGAGTTGTGAAGGGAAAACGAAAAAGATGAATCAGTGTGGTTATCAGCAGAAGAAGGCCTTGACAACCTGCGAGGAGATGAGGATGGAATCAGTGGTGTGCCCTAAACCTCGAAGATCGGGCTTCATGAGCCACTCAACCTTTGATAACCACATCAGACCCTTGAGGCCACCCTTTATCAGGTATTCACCCTTCTTTTTGAAAAAAAGTTATATGATTTCTTATTTTTGATGTTGGCTTTTTCTAATCAATTGTAAAATTTCTGACTTTATATTTGTTGCTAAAAACCAACAGCTACCAATCGGAAATTGAAGATTCCGGAGTTGGAGCTGAGCTTATGGACATCATTCTCTCTAAGGTATTTTTATTTTCTGTCTCAATCCTCATGTTGAAAAGAAAGGTGTTTTCTTCTTTAAATTTGTTTTTTTTCGAAAGTATTTTAAATGAGAAAAAAGATGGGTGGTCCATGTAATTTCTCAAAGATGTAACAAATAGAAGATTTGGTGTTGATTGCAAAGGAATGGAGATGATAACATCTCTATCATGCAGTTTGGATGTTGTTTTTGTTGTTGTTGACCGAAAGAAATGTGAAATCTAACCAAAGGTTCCTTTAATTTGGTGTGTTTTGCAGAGATCTGGTGGGCAATTGGCTTCATCACCCCCATTTTACTGTGGATCTCCACCTAGCAGAGCCTCAAACCCTGTGATCCAAGATGAGCAATTTGGTAATGGTATTGAGAATTTTGTTCCATTTTCCTTGGCACCCCCTTCACCATCTTCCTCAGCTAGAGGTTGTGTGAGGATGAAGTTTGGTCACACCCCAGCTGCAGTGAGGATCGAAGGTTTTGATTGCCTCAGCAGGGATAGGCGCAACTGCAGCATTTCTGCTGTTGCTTAACTCAATTTTAAACAGAGAAAGAGAAAAGCAAAAAAGTCAGAAAGGAGGATTAAGAATCTCCAAAGTTCTAAGAGCAGAGGAGATTTTTGGGACTAAGGAGCTAATCTTAATTTTAAATCTTATTTGTATTATATGTATATACTGGTCTTATGGAAGTTGTTGATGAGTTACTTAAGGTGTCATGTATAATTGAGAGATGGTGAAAATTTTACTTTCTTCCTAGTTTCATCCTTTTTGAAGAATAAAAAAAAAGGGAACAACACATCAAGGAAAAGAAAAAGGCAAGCAAAAGTTTTCTTCTTCTCTATGTTAGGTTTATATGATGGGGTCTTGAAATTGAAACTTTCATGTGAGTTTCATGGATCCAGAGTTTGTAACTTTCCATGTAATTTGAAACTCATCTCCTCCTTTTGTAATTGTATTGTGGAGGAGAAATTGAGGATTTATCTTTGGAATCTTGTAAAATATATTTTTTGTGGGTGCCCTATTTGCAGGTGTCACCTATTTCATTATATATGAAAGAAAATATTGTTCATACTTTATTCATGGTATTCCTTCAAGATCAAAAGACAAGATGAATATCATTTGTACAGCTGGTAATGGTCATTAGTCTAATGATAAAAAAACAATAATGACTTGTTCTTGTAGGAGAATCTTAGGAAGCTTCATAGGACATGCTATGGTCAGATTTGGAGGCTCTTGTCTAGTAATATTTTAATCATTGTCTGCAAATTCATCTGATAGATACTTTATAGACTTTTCTTTATTATTATTATAATTTTCTTTTGAATTCTGTGGAATACAAGAATGTGGTTAACTATTTGCTGATGTGAAGAGGTGTCTGTGCAATGGTGTGAAAGGGTGTGAGTGGGAGAAATATGGAAGTCCTGTTTGGTTGGATAAACCAACAAAAAAAGTGATTTTGAATTTAATATTATAAAAATTAGTTTATATGATGGAATTTAAGTTTATTTATATATTATAAAATATTTGATAATATATAAATATATGGGGTGTGACAAGCACAAATGCAGAAACGTGTGCTTGTTACTTTATTGTGATGGGTGGAAAGTGGTTAAGGAGAGAGTGGCATGCATAAGGGTTTGTTTGGTGGGTGATGGTTGTGATATGATGCATTTATTTATTAGTATTATTATGATTAGAAAGAAGGGTCTAAATAAGCAAGTTGAGAAAGCGCGTTCTTTAATTGCTTCCAAGCAATTTCCGAGGGAAAAAGGACCAAAACAAGAGCAAATTTTTGCTTTGCAATTAACTATTAGAGTTGAATAATCTACTTTCTTTTTGGTAACATCGTGTCATTATCATCTTATTGGAAAGATACAAAAATGTGTGTGTAAGATTAGATTGCGACAATATCATAGGAGTTACGTGATTATCATTAATTAAAACATTAAAACATGTATAATTTATCCAAAACTCATTTTTCTAATAATACACTTTTTATTTATTTTTAGAGATTAAACCTATATCAAGAAGTGCACAACAATTCAGATTCTTATGGTTGCATAAATTTTAGTTTTTAATATCTCTATATAAAGTAATTTATTTTAGTTCCATACAACCATTTTAATTTCTATTGTCTAAATTTATAGATACTAAACAAAATTTGAATATAGTATGTGTAAATACTAAAATAGATATTCTTAAGTGTAAAAGCTAAAAGATTAAATTTATAAGGCTATTGAAAGCAAATGAGTAATTAAGCTTACATCTAGTACGGTTAGTTTTTTTATTTTTGAAGAAAAAAATAAATCACTTTCTAAAATAATTTCACCTTTTAAAAGACATTAATAACAAATTAAAAATGATAAATTACGATTTTTATATATTTGAATTCTTAATTAAGTAATAATAGGTAATCTATTCCTAGAAAGGGATAAGTAAATTTGTAAATATATCGTGCTTTTTAATAGATGTTAGGAAAGGGAAACTTTTTTATGTGTAACTGCGTATCCGCATTTTTTATTTTTATTTTTAATGTATATCTATATTTTATTTTTATTATTATATATTTAATATTTTATTTTTATAATTATTGTATTTTTTTATTTTTTTATTTTTGCTATTAATGTTATTATTATTATGTATCAATATTTTTTATTTTTACTGATTTGACTATTCATCAAATCTATAGTAGTTTGATTTTAATTAGTATTTCAAACTAAAAGAAACTTAGGCCTTAATTAATACATTGTTTTAGTGGTTATAGTAATATTTAACCTTTTAAATCAAATATATAGACGATCATATATATATAGTCATTTTGTTTTAACAGATTATGAAAATTATGTCATAAAAATATTTTTTTAAATGCATATTGATTGAATATTATTAAAACTCATTAAATTTAGTAAAATTATGTTTATTATGGTTTACATAATAATTTTAAAAGACCTCTCATTAAATTATGTTCCACAATATAAAAAAAATCAGATCTTCATAAATAAAAATATAAACCAAAATAAGATAATGCATAAAATAAAAAATTGAAACATTTTACATACTAATTTTGCTGTTCAAATTTGAATTAGAGTAATGATGAAAAAACATTATTCTATGATTGCGGAGGTGAAATTAGAGTATGAGAAGTTATCACTTTCCAATTTTTTTTATAATTTAATATAAAGCAAAGCAAAAAAGTTAAAAAGGTTTGAATTATAATGTAGTGCAATATTGAGAAAATAAAGGTTCTATGTTATCAAATTACAAAGACGGTCACAACACCACATAATTATGATAGACAGAAGAAAATCACAATAGATATTAAATGATCATAAAAACAATAATTAATATGTATTTAACTTTAATGCTTTATAATTAAGATATAAAAATTTGAGGTATATATATTAGATTTGTTGCACTTTTTTGATACCCATTGAAATAGGATTCTTTCGCAACCAACTTTCTCTCAAAATTGCACAGTATTCTTCTCGAAGAAATAAATGAAATGTATTGTACATCTACATACCGTAATATATATGCATATAATTCAAATTCATGGTAGATAATGAATTGTCCAAAGAAGAAGAAATGGAAGAAAACAAAAAGGGAACAACGCAAAAGTAAGTTGTTAAGATCATATGTCATTGATTTGCAAACTCAATCTCATTATGTTGCTCAAGAAGATCTTCGACAAATTTCTTCTTCTAAAGAACTTACATCAATATCTTTTTCAGTCTTGAGTATAGGCTAGACCCTCATTAGACACAACAAAACCTTCATAATCATTAGACAACAAAACCTGCATAGTTTCTTGAAAACAAATAAACCTTGAAGAGATGCTCCTAGAACACCATAGTTTGTCGAGATTTTCTCAATCACCGATCCAAAGCCACTGCAAAAAAAAAACCCCAAAAACTCACAAACAATCAATGAAAAGTGCAAGATTAATCAAAGAAATGAAAGTATGATTTTCCATGAAAGTGAAAAGGAAAGAGAAAAGAAAGTGAGAAGTATGGTAAAAAAAAAAATGTGTTATGTGTAGTGAAGAGAGAAAGTGAGAAGTAGGTACCTATATAGGAAAAAGAAAGTGGGAAGTAGGATACGTGAGTTATGTGTAGTGGAGAATATCAGTTTAATTCAGAAAAGTAACGTACCAAATCATCTCCACTCTCCTGCTAAAGTGGTCCACAAAATATTACAAATATATTTAATTTTTTAATGGAAAAACAAATTAAGAGCCGTTAAGAGGAGAATAAGAAATGACACAATGACCATAATACAATAATAAAATTAAATATTAATATAAGGATAAAATAGAAAAAAAAATTAAAAGCAGTTAAGAGGAGAATAAGAAATGACACAATGACCATAATACAATAATAAAATTAAATATTAATATAAGGATAAAATAGGAAAAAAAATTAAAAGCAGTTAAGAGGAGAATAAGAAATGACACAAAGACCATAATACAATAATAAAATTAAATATTAATATAAGGATAAAATAAGAAAAAAAATTAAGAGCAGTTAAGAGGGGAATCCCCTTTATATATAGGTATAGATGAATAATTTTTTTAATACTTTATTATGTATATTGATAAGTAGTTGAGATAAAGAAAACAATTTTATTCAATGAAACTGTTTTAAAACAACGTGATTTCATATTTATAAGATAAAAATTATTATAAAATATAATAATTTTGATTATTATTTTAAAGTTATGAACATCTCCGCCACTTTGTTAGGTGAAAATATAAAATATAATAGATCACTTATTTAAAATAAAGTTACCCAGATAAATTGATAGGAAAAAAAATAAAATATGTCTAAAGAACATATTACTATTTTTGCAGTGTTGAATTCTAGGTCAATAAATAAATTTATAAATAAGTTGTTTGTTTTATTAGTAATAAATATGTGTTTATCTTCCTTGCTTAAAAGAGAAAAATACTATAGAGGAAATGATTGAGAAACTAATAATAAGCATTAATTATATTCTTTGTATTCAATTATTTTTCTTCTTTATTTTTTTTTTGGCGTCTTCTCATAGTTATGTCCTTCTCTTAAATAACTATGATTACTTATTTCCCTTTTATAATGTTGAATTTAAAAAAAATAAATATAAAACGTTTATGATAATTTGCAAATTATATATTCATTGCCCTTCATTTTGAAACATAAGTTTTTAGAGCTTTCATTGAAAACTTGATTAGAAACCAAACATAAATATGCAAAAGTACAGAATATAGCAATTACCAAATTGAGTTTATTAAGATAAATAAACCTTTATTCAAGACATCTAAACGGAAAATTAAAACATAGCTTAAACCTAATAATCTTTAAATAATCATAATGTACACTTTTAAAAAAATTTAAATCAATATTTGATAGATATCTTGGGAGTGTTTGGAACACATGAAATCTTGTATATTTGTTTCTTCTATTTTTTACATAACCAAATAAAACAAAGTAGATTTTTATTTTTCTTATGTTAAACAATTTAATAATTATCTTACTTTAATCTAATTTTATACTTTATCATTTCCTTTTACTTTCATGTGAAGCAATATAGTCAGGGTATGAAAAAAATATTGTATCGACTAATATCAATAAGTGAATGGTCGACATCTCGAATGGTGAGAATCAAGTTTCTACATACCTTTTGACATTTGGATTTAGTAGTTTGGTTTATTGTTAAAAGTGAATAATTCATTTAGAGATTTTTATTATCATTTGGTAAATTCTTTCTCATCTTCATCTTTCTTCTTCATCTCCATATTAATCGTGAAAAAAAATTGATTTTAACCTTCTTAAAAAGTTTTAAATAACCTTAAACGAAACATAATTTCACTTTTTTAGATAATTATAATTTTAGCTTTGCACCTCTATATTTTTCTTTCCGTCGCAATAATTCAATTCTTCTCTAATCAGAACTTTTGAGAGAGCAATTTCATCATTTGAGTGTGTCAGAGAGTTGACAAGAAAATTCGTTATATTTAACATTTTCTAGTGCGGAAATTTTGATTTTTGTATCTTGTTAGCTTTTTTCCCTAGATTTTGTGGTTTTCAAAAAAATGAAAAAAATAAACGAACAAAAACACAGTCACCATTAATTAAAAACATTACACAACTTACTTTAACCACCGACATTCATCACTCGTCACTACCTATCACCACCACTTCAAAATAAAGAAAAAAATATTACATTCTCACACTCTCCAACATTACTCTCCAACATTCTAAGAAGAATAGTTAGAATAAAAAAAATATAAACTACATAGAAAATTTGACTAAGTATTCTTGGATTAACGTGAAAACTAAAGTCTAATTACAAACTTTAATAAAAACAATTATAGTACTAATAAGTTATAATTATAGATTAACTAGAAAATTGAACCTGGACAAAAGCCAAGAACGATTACTAGAATATTTTATAACAATAGTATAGCCGTTAGAGTATTTTTCTTTGCATTTTTCTTTTTAGAGTTTTCAAAGTGACTTTCTCCATCAATTGTTATCTTTTATTCTTTTCACAAATAAAGAAAACACAAGTTTTTAAGTGCATAAAAAAAATTCTTAAATTATATATTTGACTAACTACACGTATATTCATAAAGGATATCATAGTATTGATGAATAAAAAAAAGGAGATTCAAATATTAATTTATGCCATTATTTACTAGAATAAACCAAATTAAAAAAAAAAATCTCAATGGACCCGCACACTTTCTTTTCAAACTATGTGTTTACTGTGTGCAAATTTAGGATTAGATTCTCGAAAAGTCAAAATTTCAACTATTAATAGTAATTTCCTATTGTCAGAAAATAAGTCAAAATTCGGCGGAGAAACTAATTTTCCTGTTTTTTTAAAATATTTTAAAAAGTTGGAAAAAATTTAAAAGTAAGAACTTTTAATATTTAATAGAAAAAATAATTTTAATTTTGGACATTTGAAAAATAAAATAAATATGATTTTAGGTTATGTAAACAAATGTGACATATAAATTGTAACTAATTTAATAATTTTTGCAAATATAGTTAATTTTTTTTATGTTGAAAAATATTTGAAAAGAGTTTTTTAAGATTTTTATTAATAAGAATTTGTTATCATGGTAAAATTGTCATGTAATAAAATCCCAATTAATTAATAATGAAGTTGAAATTTTCATTTCAATATTTTAATTTTAAAATTTCTTCCAACATGAAATTTAAAATTAAAAATATTTCAAATATTTTATTCACACTAAATGAAATTAACATTAACTTTCAAATTATAAATTAATTTTTAATCTTAAATTTTCTTTCTTCTCCTCTTTTAAAAAATTACCAAAAAAAATAAGAAATATAAATCGAAAATAAAATTCTAACTTATTTTTATATATTATAATTGAGAATTTAGTTTCTCAATAATCGAATTCTGGACTTATATAATAAACCGATCTAGTTTAGAAAAGAAAGTATAAGAGAATTTTTTAATTGGATATATTATGTGAAAAAAAAAATATAATTATGCACACTTTATTAATAGCTAATGGCCTTCCATAAACACTTCACAGCCTTGTGTTATAGCATTTAATCTGCTATTTGATTTATATATTATAATCATTGATTACAGAAAAAAAAATCATGAACATATATATACAAACGAAATTATGTTGTTGCATGATTCTTATCTGAAATAACTTTTAAAAGTGATCAATTATAGTTGTGCAATATCTACGTATTTTGAAGCACACTTCTACAATACTGTACGTATTACTACGTGGTCATTTGTGTATTAAATATGGTACGTAACATTTAAAATTGTAATACAAACTATGCCACCTGTTGAACTTTTATGTCACATAAAATGTCCTTGATAGTTTTTATGAGAATACTATATGTTTTGATAAGTTTTTTTAATAGTTTAAAAAAAATAAATTTAGTATCTTTATAGGTTATTAACCTAAGCATAAATTAAGTTGTAAAAAATATTTCATATATTTTTTTAATCAAGTTAATTTTAGTTTATGAAAGAAATAAATTATTTTAATAAAAAAATCGAGTTCATGGAAAAGTTTGTTTAAAAATACTTTAAGTTAAAAATCAAGGAAAAAGGGACAATAAATCAACAAATGTTGCACTAATAGGCGGAAAAAAGTATATGTGAACATGTAATAAGTAAAATTATGGATAATTTTATTTTTCTCAAAATGTTTTAGACAAATTTTCTTTCCACCTTCACACTACAAGAAAAACGCGAATTACATACAGATTATAATTAGCAGTGAATAGGATTCGAAGTCAGGATCCTTCAACAATCTTTCAGCGACCAAGTAAAATTTAACCACTACACTAAACAAATTCTTTAGTTTTATTATGATTTTTATTATACTTATTATTATTAATAATACTAACAATATTAATAATATTAATAATATTAATAATACTAACAATATTAATAATATTAATAATACTAACAATATTAATAATACTAATAATACTAACAATACTAACAATATTAATAATACAATATTAATAATATTAATAATACTAACAATATTAATAATATTAATAATACTAACAATATTAATAATATTAATAATACTAACAATATTAATAATATTAATAATACTAACAATATTAATAATACTAATAATACTAACAATACTAACAATACTAACAATACTAACAATACTAACAATACTAATAATACTAACAATACTAACAATACTAACAATATTAACAATATTAATAATACTAACAATATTAATAATACTAAAAATATTAATAATACTAATAATAATAATAATACTAACAATATTAATGATACTAACAATATTAACATATGAATCACATTTAATTTATCTATAATCTACTTGAATTTAAACATAATTTATTATATTATCTATTAGTATGAATCAAATTTAATATATGTCATACTCATAGTCATCATATTACCTATTACATTAAAATCAACTATCATATTAATTATTATTTTACGATCATATTGACTTAATTAAGTTCATTATAGGTAGTTGGTTTTACTTGTGTGTTATATATAGTAAAGAATATTGTCAACAAACAATATTATCTTTTAACATAAAATGATGACTTTTACATTAACTATTAATTAAATCTCTAATACAGATTACTAGTTAGCATATCATTATAGTTTAAACTATATTAATTATTCCATAAATCTATGTAAAAAGTTGTTACTAAATAACCCTTTCTACTAATATATAAATCATAATGACAAAGTGATTAAATAATTTATAATTTAAAATATTTTAAAAATTATACATTATATCAATTTTAATCTATGTAAGTAAATATTTGAAAATAAGATTTTTTTTATCGACAAAGAATAAAAAAAATTAAACAAAACATTTTAAAGATATTTCAATCCTTATACAAGAATCTCAAATCAGAAAAGAAGTGTAAGATACAAGCACCTATATAGCCATCTAACAAAAACTTCACAACTACCTATAATAACCTATATTTGAAAATAAGATATCAAATAATTTTGTAAATTTAAATTTAACCATGAGTTTTAAAAAATTAATGATTAAATAAAGAAATATATTAATCAATATATATATATATATTTATAGTATTAAAGTTATATTAATATTATATAATTTCTTCCTTTTTCTCTCTATCTATCTATATCCGGATAAAAGTAATATTACTCAAGTCAAATAAAACTACTATACACACACAATAAATATCTAAATGTATATTTATATCAAAATTAATATTAATAATATGAATATAATATTGATAATATGAATATAAATACTAATAATAATAATATTAATAAATATTAATAATAATATGAATATTAATACTAATAATAATAATATTAATAATATTAATATTAATAATAATGTTAATAATAATATTAATAATATGAATATAATGTTAATAATAATATTAATTATAACATTAATAAATATTAATAATAATATTAATAAATATTAATAATAATATTAATAAATATTAATAATAATATTAATAAATATTAATAATAATATTAATAATATGAATATAATGTTAATAATAATATTAATTATAACATTAATAAATATTAATAATATGAATAATATTAATAATAATAATAATATAAATATAATTTATTTTATTATTATTATTAATAATAATTATATTAATATGTATAAATTATATTAATATGTATAAATTATATTAATATGTATAAATTATATTATATGTATAAATTATATTAATATGTATAAATTATATTAACATGTATAAATTATATTAATATGTATAAGTATAATAAAAATGATAATATAACCAAAGAATTTGTCTGGTTTAGTGGTCAATGCTTCCCCGGGTCACTGGAAAGATTTGGGTTTGAATCTTGGCTGCTGCAGTTTGCTTGCAACATTATTTGGGGCTTGATTTCGAGTCCTATGGGCTTGGGTTGCAATATATATAATGTTTTATATACGGATTTTGGGTCTTACATACGGATTTTGACTGTATGTAATTCCAATTTTTCTTGTAGTGTCATATCTTCTCTTACACCTTTATATTAATTGTAAAAAGTATAAAATTTATCTCGGTTATACAAGTAAAAAATCATTATATATATACAATTTTGTTACATGACAATAATTTAAGAGTTAGAGCAATCAATTTTTTTTTCATAACTAAGTCAAAATTCATTATCATATATACATAAAATTGTTACAAGACTATGAATAAGGGTTAAAACAAATGTACACTGCCTCCTACTTTACTGATACAGTTTTGAAGATATGGTGTGTTCAGTTCTGAAGTTGCTTTGAATGCCTGAAATTTTTAAAAAAAAAAATTGTGGAAGTTTTATTAAGTTTCTAACGAGCAAATAATTAATGCAATAAACACTTATAATAATAATTTTTTTATTAATAATAAAAAATAAAAAATAAAAAAAATTAAGAGATACTTCGACTATTTAAAAAAAGTCAGTGACATTATAGTACTTAAAAAAATTTGTTCAAACATCAAACACACCATATGAATATAGATTATTCAAATAGCCCAAAAGATATTATAAACAACTTTTTTTTTTCATAAGTATCTTTAAAACAGGAAAAAATGAGTTTTTTATAAATTAAAATTAATTTATGCACAATTAAAAATAAAAATTTAGAAAAATGAGATGAGGGACTTTATAAAAATTAGTTTAGATATAAACTCATTTTAATAAGATTTTTTTTTCTATTTCGTAAGAGTTTATAAAAAAAATTCTAAACATGGAATCTTATACTATAACCATTGTTAATATTGGGAAGGGTAGAATTATTAGCATATGTAACAAATATAAGCTTCATAAAACAAAAGTATATATTATTAATTCTATGAAGTTTAACCATCACAATATTCTTTTTTTATAGAAAACAATTATCAGCTAGGAAACGAAACTATGAAATTTTAAGTAAAGGTATTGAATGAAAAGACATTTCGTTAGAGAATTATAAAATGAGAACATAATTTGATTTTAACTGTAATGAAAACACAAAATCATTGCATATATATTAATCTATAGTTCCTAATAAGACACAATAAAACCTATTGTAAAAAATCAAGGTTAGTATTAATTTTTTAGTCCTAAGAAGAAGTTTTAAATTGTGATTTTAATTCTCAACGTTTTAAAGTTAAAATATTTTTTTTTCTCGAATTTTTTTAGAAAAAAAAACTCAAACTTGTAGTATTTTAAGGATTTTTTTTATCAAAATAGTAAAATTTTACCTCTTAATTATTAGAATGAGTAATTTTAAAAAAAAAATTCAAATGGATAAGTCGTGCCAATGTAACACGACTTAATTGTGAAGAAGTCGTGTCATTAACACAAATTTAGTGTATTTGAACTAACACGACTTCAACATAATTAAATTTTAATTAAAATCTCTTGTCACGACTTATTTATTTTGGTAATTTTAAAAAAATTACTCATTTTGGTAATTAAGAGATAAAATTGCATTAGTAAAAATCTCTACTTTTAAATTACATTTTTTTCTCAAGGCAAGATTCAAAATTATGATATTTAAAAAATATGTTAAAAGTATTATTAACATGAGTTAAACTCATATTAGAATCTACATGTGCAAAATCAATAATCATAAACTCACCTTCAAAGTTCTCTCATCGTTTCCTTTTTATGGTTTTGGTTTCTTTTTCTAAATGAATCTCTTTGATTGAGAAAAATTCAAAACTCATTAGGTAGTTTCACTGTTCTCAGAATTAACACTAGGATATACATTTTTTAGATCTGTAAGTAATTGTAACTTCTCAATCTCAGTATCTTTAACCAAAATTGTGTCCTTCAAAGAAGCCACCTGAAAAAAAGTCAAGTATAAAATTTAAACTAGTTGCAAACAAATTTAAATCATTGGATATATACAATTTATGTAGAGACTATGAAAAGATAGATACCATAAGTTCTTAAATGCATTTGATGTATTCAGAAAATGATTGAAAGTGAAGTAAGTTTTAAACACCTGTTCCATTAATTCTCTAACATCTCTTCCTTCTTTAGTACTTTTAGCCGCTCCTAACTCAACTCCAGAAACTCTTTCAGCAAACTTTAAAGTACTCAAAGATTCAGAAAAAGACTTTACATCAGAATTAATTTGGACTAACATCAGTGTTTTTGCTTGACCACCTGTGTAAAGAACAATGTAATGTTATATCTGATTAGAAAACTGTAAATTTTCACATTTTGTGGATGCTAGTGAGACAAAACATGTTGGAAACAAGAAATGATGAACTATGATTTTACCAAGAGATGTTTGTAGAAGTTGAGTGAGCTTGCTATTTCTATATGGCACATGTGAACTCTTTTGAGAAAGTGCAAAAATGACATCTCCAAGAGCAGATAGTGATTTGTTAATATGTTGTGCTTCCTTGAGTCTATCCCCAGTTACTTCAGAGCGATCTATTCTTTCACTTCCTGCTAAATCTACCAAATGAAGATTACCATGAAGAGAGGAACCAGACTTTTTATCCGTCCCACGAACATGAATTGAGACCACACTGTGCACCACACACATTTATTGAAAGTCATTATATTACAAAACTTACATTTCTAAATTGTAAATATAGTATGTATAGTATGTATGTACTCAATCAATAGTTGTTGATAGGGTGGCGGGGTTGGTTTTTGACTTTTAATTTGTTTTTTAGCTAGTTGTGGCAGGAAAGGTATTGAGGTTTTCTTAAAGTGTATATCTCTTTTACTTTGTAAGAGGGTTGCACCATCTTTAAAGTGAGCTACATTTATTATATCTTTTCTTGCTGATAAAAAAAACAGTGAAGAGACAAACCTGTGAGAACGACTACTTCTTTCATTCATAGCTGTCGAACCCTTTGCTCTATTTTTTAAACCAATGTCCATTAGCTTTATCACATCTTCAGTTGTCTTCACAGGTTGCATGGTAGCATCTGGTACTGCTAATCCATTTGGTTGAGCGTGATTCAATATCCCAAGTGTGTGTAAATCAAGGAAATCATCGTTCAGAAACATGACATGCTATGTTTTATTTTTCCTAAAGTAAGAGAAAGAAAAAAGAAGTCCACGCAAAGAATGATGTTTCCATATATAGTAATTGAAAAAAAGGATATTTCTTTGAAGCATCAACTGTTAATAAGTCTCGAACTTGTTCATTGTATATCTCAATGACTTGAACCCCAATTTCATACACTATGGAGCTTTTTCTATTTGTAGATATGCTGAAGAGATCATTCAGAGCTCGATAGTTAACACCAAGATCCTCAATTGATGCATTATTTGGACCACTCTGAAAACAATGACAACATATAGAATAATGTTGAAGATCACACATCGATCAATGATAAGAATTTTTTTATAGTATATAAGTGAGTACAAACCTTATCTTATAAGCTGATTTCATAAGATTGAGTTAAGCTTAAAGTCTACTTCTTAATAAATAACAAGGAGTTATACTTAACTAGCATGATGAATAGGATAACAAAAATAAATAGAAGTTGCATACCATTGTGTAAGTTTTGCCTGAACCAGTTTGACCATAAGCAAATATACATACATTAAACCCATCCAATACTGATCGAATAAAGGCTTGTATGTCAGCATACACCCCAGCTGCATCATTCAAGGGAGCAACAATTAAAGAAATGGAGTCAACATGCATAGATATGATGAAGTAAAAGTTCATGCATTCTAAACCTTATGATAAAATGGAGATTATAAAGAAATAAACCTTGAGTTGATGTTGGACCAAAGACCTTATTGAACTTAAATGTTCTAAGGGCCTCCTTTCCTTGTTTGGCAGGATTTGCCACAACCAAATCATTTTCACCAACATGTTCCACAATAGATTGTTTTTCCTTTTGACCAGGAAGAAATGGTCTAAGTCGACAATACACTCTTATATTTCCTGTATTAGAGAAAAGTCCCATGTAAATTATTCACAGTATACCTACATCAAGTAGTTGTTGGAAAAACATAAATAGTGTTGCTACCTTTTAATTCTTGAACTTCATTGAATAGTTTTCGATTTTCTGCAAGAACTATTTGATAATTCTCAGCTGCTTCTACTAGTGATTTAAGATTTACACCTAGATAAGTTACAATACAATTATTAACGTTTACCCTTTTAGACAAAGAAAAAAAGAAAATGTGAAAGACAAGTAATAGAACATACCAAGTTTTTTACATTCCTCAGAATAGATCATTTGGTCTTTCAAAGCATCTTGCTTAATAGATTCCCATGATAATTTCAATTTCTGAATTGCAAGTTCGATAAAATATTGTAATATTTGACATTATTATAACAAGAATGACATTTAGTTGTATGTAAGTTTGTTTACCTGTATGAAACTGAACTGAAAATTCACATCTTTTCGTATTTGCTTCTCTTTCTGGAACCACTTCTGATATTTTGATTCGTAAAGGGTTTCATTCTCTTTAACCTTATTTCTTAGTTTTTCCAACAAATTTTCATATTCTTGTGATTTTTGTTTTAGTTCTTCTTTACCATCCTCCACTTTTGCTTCCCATTGTGAGCATTGTACTTCATGTGTTTTTTTCATTGTTTCTAGTTCTTGCTTAAATGATGAAATTTCCATAATTTTGTCTTCTAGCTCTTTTGTATATTTCATAATTTCTTTCTCATTCACCATTTTTTCCTCATCAGCTTTTTCTTTCAATTGTGAGCATTGTACTTCATATTTTTCTTTCATTGTTTCTAGTTCTTGCTTAAATGCTGAAATTTCCATATTTTTGTCCTCTAGCTCTTTGGTATATTTAATAATTTCTTTCCCACCCACCACTTTTTCCTCTTCAGCGTTTGCTTTCAATTGTGAGCATTGAACTTCATGTGCTTTTTTCATTGTTTCTAGTTCTTGTTTAAATGCTGAAATTTCCATATTTTTTTCCTCTAGCTCTTTAATATGTCTAATACTCTCATTCCCATCTGCAATTTTTTCCTCTTCAATTTTTGCTTTCAACTGTGAGCATTGAACTTCATAAGTTTTTTTCATTGTTTCCAATTCTTGCTTAAGTGCTGAAATTTCCTTATTTTTGTCTTCCAACTCTTTAATATATCTAATAGCCTCTTTTCCATCTGCTACCTTTTCCTCCTCAGCTTTTGCTTTCAGTTCTGAGCATTGTACTTCATATGTTTTTGTCATTGTTTCTAGTTTTTGACCCAGTGTTGAAATTTTCATGTTTTTGTCCTCTATCTCTTTAATATATCTACTAACCTCTTCACCATCTGCTCCCTTTTCCTCCTCAACTTTTGCTTTCAACTGTGAGTATTCTACTTCATATGATTTTTTCATGTTCTCTAGATTTTTGTTTAATGTTGAAATTTCCATATTTTTGTCCTCCAATTCTTTAATATATCTACTAACATCTTTTCCATCTATCATATTTTTCTCCTCAACTTTTGCTTTCAATTCTGAACATTGTACTTCATAAGATTTTATCAATGTTTCTAGCTTTTCTATTTTTTGCTTCAACGTTGAAATTTCATTACTTTTGTTCTCTAGCACTTTAATTTCATCTTTGTCATCTGTCATCTTTTCTTCTTTAGCTTTTGCTTCTAATTTTAAGCACCGCTCTTCACACGTTTTTTCCATAGTTTCTAGTTTTTGCTTTAATGCTAAAATTTCCTTAGTTTTATCCTCTAACTCGTTAATATATCTAATAACCTCTTTGTCATCTGTTGTATTTTCCTCCTTAGCTTTTTGTTCCATCTGTGAACATTGTACTTCATATGTTTTTTTCATTGTTTCTAGCTTTTGCTTCAATGTTGAAATTTCCACAGTTTTATCCTTTAACTCTTTGATATATCTAATAACCTCTTTGTCGCATTCCCTCTTTTCTTCCCTTTTAGTGTTCTCAACTAGCTTCATATCATTTTCCTTTTCTTCTTCCATTTTATTCATCCTAGTTTGTTTTAATCCATCTACCTTCTTCTCCTCTTTTTTCACCCTCTCGATCTACATGAAGAGGCCAAATAATATAAATCAGAAAAAATGATTCAATTTATTGTTTCTTTAGCTACAAAATACACGAGTTTGTTTTGGTTTTTCTGGTTTGGCAGCTCATTCTAGTGTTCTCGATTTAGATGTTAGGTGTTAGTTTCTTTTTGGGTTTGGGTTTGTTGGATGTGACTCGTCTGTTTCTTGTGTTCTGTATAAGGGTTGAATCACTCCTAAATTGGTTCTTATTTATTTATTCTTTATTGCTGATAAAAAAAATGTTACTTGTGAGTAAGAAACATTACCTTTAAATGTTGAAGCTGGTTTATATTAACAAGCTGTCACAAAAAGGTTCCTATGATAAATAGAAAAGTTTGTATTTTGTACCTATATGTACTTTGTATAAACACACTTGTGAAATGATATCCAAAGTTATTTAGGATACCTCGTTCTCTTCCTCAGTTCCAGATGCAAGAGCCTCAAGAACTCTAATTCGTGAGTGATATTTTTCTTCACGAGCCTTGAAAATATTGTTTTGCTGAAGGTAAAAAGGAATGTAGCAGGGTGAAAAAAAAATTGAGAAAAACATATGTTAACTAGCTTTTGAAGATAGTGCTAATATGTTTAGAATTCTGCATCAGTTTACAACTAGAAAGAGAAATAACTTTTTGCTGAAAGGAAGCAATTTTGATATTATATTGACCAAATCATAGTTGTAAAATGTTGTATTTCAAATTGTAGTTGTCAAATCTTTCAACAAAAAATTATTTCTCTTTCTATTTGTAAAACAGAGTTGTCAACATATCAACACTCTTTGAAAATACATAACTTTAACATACAGTTTTCAAGTGTTCTGCTTGAGTTGATATACGTCGCTCAATCTCTTGGACAACCTTTCTCAATAAGCAAGCCACACGCTGAGATATAAACATCACTGTTAGATAATGAACTTTGAATTTTATTGTACATTTGCATGCACTGATATCTTGTTATTTGGATAAACTTCTCCATTAATATTTGATGAAGAAAAAAGTCAATTGAATTGAACTTTTAAGTTAAAATTAAATTATGTAAAAAATTCTTTTTATATATAACTTCTCTGAAGACTAAGGTAGATAATAAGTTTACCATAGTTAATAGAAAAGTTCAATTCATTTTTTCTTCTAAAAAAAGTGTTTATATGAATAAATTTATCCAAACAATATAGACTTGTTTTTTTTTTCATGAATGCATTAGTTATTTATGTAACTCCAAATCCTTTTAATGTATATATACATGGGGTATTTCGCCATTTCTTCTTTCAACACTTTCTTCTAAAATACCATTCACTACACTCAGGAGTGATTGAGTAGGAGCGTTCTGCAACAATAAATGCTAAAAGAGATCAGTGGTGTAGAAAAAGATGTGAATTGTGCAAATCTAAAGGGGATGAAAAAAAATGAAAGCTTACATCCAAGCTAGTTGATTTCATTAATTCTGAAATTTTGGTTGAAGGAAGATCTGCATAGCTTCCTTGTTTTAGTCGAAACACCTCAGGAAATTTATGACCTACTTGGGTTATTAATGTTGTTGATGGCTCTGCATAAAATGTGAAAGAGGTGTCATAAAGATAAAACACTGCATGGTCTTGTGAATTACAAAATATAAGATATATTTTAATTTTCAGGATGCATATTGGAAACATAGGAATAAGAAGATTTTTAAAAGTGGCAGGATAGACCACATTGAAAATTTCACAATGGTGCAATTGAAGGTTTGGTCATGGCTGAATTCCAAAGCCCGCGGGGTAAGTTTTTCATATTCTGATTGGTGTTTTGAACCTATGATATATATGAGATCTGTCAGAAAATACAAGGTGGTTTTTTTTTTATGCGTGGTGGGATTTTATAAGAGTTTTTTTAGTGTTGTCAGCATTGTTTCTCGGTTTCATTTCTGTTTGTGTAAGGAGCTTAGAGGAAAGGTGTTTTAGGTTGACTTTGTATAAGAATTGAGGTATCCCTTAAATATCTCCATTATATTTATTCGTTCTTTGTCGATAAAAAAAATTGTCTTTCATATATGTATCAATTTCTCTTTCATTCCTTTTATTTTCTTGTGCATGAATGTGCTTGAATATGAATTTGTATCTATCAAAACTTGACTTATTATTAATCAAAGTAATCATATAAATTTAATCTCATTTATATGTCATCATGTTTATAAGCATCAAAACATGTTGGAAAAGGAAAAGATTGAGTTAAATTTAATCATACCTGCCATAAGTGGACTGTGTAGAGCACGTTGCAACTTTGTTTCTAACAAGACCTTCCTCTGGGGTGAGTTAACTCCATTGATATTTGAACTTGAATTACCCAGGACTCTGGGTTCTATATTGTGGTTATTTGATGGTGGATTCATCACTAGATGAATTTTGTGGGGACACAACTTCATACATTAATGCAATGATACTTCATAATAATGTCCATCGTATCATATCACCCAATGATATTCAAAACCTAAAATTATATCAAAGTTACCTCCATTAAGTAATATAAAAAATCTTGGTATTGGTTCTAAGGATTAAATTATACCATGCATAAATATTCTGCCATTATACTTTCTATTTCATTCACTAACAAAAGTCATGCATTGTATTCAAAAGGAGAGAGTAGCAAAAGGGAAAAAAAGTTAAAGGGGTGAGTGTCTTTAAAAAACCTAAACAAAATTAAACAACCAAATATTCTATCATTTTACATTTGTAATGATTAATGTATTAGAACATATATGTGAATTTTTTCCTAGTTATCTCTAATACACAAATGATTAATAATAAATGGGAAACACAAAGGATTAATTATGTCGTTTGATCGATATTAGATACTGATACGTTATGGGATTATTCTGTCATAAGAATACACTAACAACTTCAAATTTAAACATGTGTCTGAAACTAAAACAAACATCCAATAATATACATCATCCTTAAACAATTTGCAAAAACTATAGTCAACACATTTTGAATGTAATCAAGCTTCATCTCACCATGAATATCAAAGTAATTACCAAAGTGGTAGTATGGACATTGTGCAAAGCATCAAAACCAGAGAATCCAACCTTGAAAATGTTAACATTGATCAAATGTTGTTGTTGCGGCGAGAGTTGAGTAAAACCAGAAAATATCAATTGGATTTTTTCTGCGTGAATATAGTTGGCTATGATAAAAATAAAAATTTATTAAGTAAAGGAAATTTTGGTTTGGATTTGTGAGAGAGAAAGAAAAAGGGGTTCCTCAAAAATAGGAGAGCAACACTCCTTGCGTCACAATCATTCCAGTGAAAGAACATCATTGCATGAATGTCTCGCCAAAAAGAATTTGGATCCTTTAAAGTGTTTCTTCTCACTTTAGAGAATAAAGTTATTTATATATTTATTATTTTCTGATTTAAATTAATCTATTTTAAAATTAAAAACAAAAAACTCAATCAAAATAAATAGTGTATAATTTTATCTTGTTCATTTTTGTAGCATTCTTCATTTCTAATCATTTTCACCTTCTTTCACACATAAAAATAAAACAACTCACAACAACTTGTTAAAATAATATGAAAATATCCCCAATTTCTATATAAACTACGTTTTTATATACAAGTTAGAACATCTTTTAAATGCTCTAAAATATTTTACTTATTTTTTTATCAATTATAAAAAAAAAAGTATTTGAAAGATACTTCAACTCTTGTAAAAAAAAGTTAGAAATAGTAGTCTAACAAAAAACTAATCTCACTATGTGTATAGATCCACATGATCCAAAATCATGAGTTCAAGGAACTAGAATAGATGTAACATAAGTCAAATATAAATGTCTATTATAACTATAAAAAAAACAACAAGTGCCACAACTAAGAAAAAAGTAACATAACGCTAGATTTAGGGTTTAGAAACATATTGTTACTTATAAGAATTATTCTAGTTCAAACAATAACATGGATTTCTTAAAGTATGATAACACAAAAATATTATAATCATACCCAATCATTTCATTTAGGCATGTCGCTCTATTTGAAGTTATAAAATTCTTCATCAAAGACCCTCTAAAAGGACTTGAAAGCTATGAAATCACGATACATATTTTTTTTTTATCAGCAAGAAACAATACATAAATATGAATCACTGATCACATATATGATATCAATATTCTATAGGATATTTGTTTTAATTGAAGTATTCAAATTTTTGAAATTTTTCATTCCAATTCAATGCATGAGACAATATAAGCAATGATAATTAAAGCTATATCCCTTTATGATTAAAAATTGAAATTTTTCTAATTTGTCCACAAATTGATTACAATTACGATTATATATATATATATATATATATATATATATATATATATATATATTTAATTATAATATAAAAATATGTTCTTTAAATTTGTAGTGACATTATATATGTTTTATGATTTTTGATACATATCTAGACATACTTCATAAATATACAATATAAATTTAGAATAATCATATTGTCGTATTGTATTAGTGCGTGATAATTTAAAAGAAATTTTCTCTATTCATTGTAACTTAATTTTATAACTTGTAATGACAAATTTTAGCAATTCTTAGTGATACAAGAGATGGAAAAAAAAGAGGCATTTTGAGCATAAAATAATGTGTTTAATTAATACTGCATTAAGTACATGACCTGAATATATTTTGTTACCCCATAAACGATATAAACCATATTATTACAATAAATTAATACTACTATATAACTTGATTCTCAACAATTACAAAATTATGGTGAACTAATGTCAAAGGTTTGTTTTCAATTTTTTAATTTTAAAGAAAATTTAATTTTAGAGAAGAAAATAATTAGTTTGATTAAATTAAATACTTTAAAAATTAAAATAATTATTGACATCTAAAATAATTTCTATTATCAATAAATAATTTTTAATTTAATATTTAATTAGTTATTAATGTCTAAAAATTAAATATAATAATTAATTATTTTTAGTATCTAAAATTAGTTTTTATTTAATATTTTTTTTTAGTTTTTGTTGTTTGTATAAAAAAATAATGAAGATAAAAGTTATATATAAAGATAAAATTTGAGAGTTATTCGTATATTCTCAGTAAAAAAAACACTCAAATATTTATATTTTATATTTAAACATAATTTATTTTCACTAAGTGTAGTTTGGGATCGAATAATAAATTTATTTTTTCAACACTTTATATGCTTTAATACCCAAAGTTATAAATAATTAAATAAGAGATAAGTTGGTGAGTTTTCTTTTAATTTGAAATGAAACAGTTTTATTTTTCAATCAATTATTAATAAATGGTTAATAACTATTTGCTATGTTGGAGTGTCAAAGATTAACTGTATCCTTCTGAGTTAATCATCACAACACTAAAAAATTAAGATTAATTACTTATATATTATACGTGTATCAATTTCTCACCCTTAGAATTTAACCAAAAAAAAAAATCATTAAATTTTATGATAAACTTCACACTGACTAACCAATCCTATTTTAATTTTATGTAAAACTCACTAAGGCCATGAATAGAGAAATTGTAGTCCTAGACTAAATGATTTTAGACAGAATTAATGCAATATAAATTATTGATTCTTATGTAAATATTTTAGTTTTAAGTTAAAAATATTAATTATTTAGATTTTGGATATTGTAAATTGCCCTATCTAATCAAAATATTCTTATTTTTAACTTTCTAAATTTCTTATCGGTATTTTTTCATTCTCTTAAATTATAAATATTTATAGCTAATATGATTAACATTTGTTTTCTAATATATATATTTATTTAAATTTTTATTTTGTTCTTGGTCAACATTAAGCCTTAGTATTTTAACATCATCTACAAGTCACTATTCTATGACTTTTTCATCTATTAAACTCGTTTATAAATATTTTTATGAAAAATAACAAATTTATTTGAGAGCACAATACCGAGGTTGAATTTTCTAACTCTGCTTGCGTATTAATCTTTGAAACAAAATTCACACTTTAATATGACTTTTCTATTACTAAAAGTAAAATAATTTTGTAAAATAAATAAAATGATGTTTAAGACTTGGAAATTAAAAGTTACAAATTAATATTATTCAATGTGATATTGTTTTTTATATACATAAATAAAGGAAATCATCAGTTCTAGGAAAGAAGATTACACACTTCAGAAGGAGAAAGAAATCTCATGAAGAAAAAAATTACATTTTGGTTTCGTAGATATCACCTTACTTCTTGCAAGAACTAATATTAATTAAGTTTTTCAAAAGACTCAAGTTCTTAGATAAGTGTGATTTATCTTATGGAAAATTAAAACATATCAAGTAAGAACACTAATCTCTCTAAAAAAAATGGAAGTATTGCTATTGAAAATAAGGTATACAACTGAAAGAAAAGTATGACAATGTAATTAAAGTTATTTAAAAATTGTCAGATTATACTTTGTTTAGGGTTAGTTAAAATTTTTAAATTTTTTAAAAATGTTAAATCGTCTTTTCACTTATTTAACTAAGTTTTTTTTACCCAAATAAGAGATTTTTTTAACAAAATTTTTACAATAGAGAAGTAAAAATTGAAAAATACAAAATGGTATAAAACAATTGGTGTGAAAAAAAGATATTGATAAAAATATAAGAGAAAATAAAAGTATACACTAATACATTCAATTACAAATATTTATGTAAAAACACGAATTGACATTTGTAATAGTCATCTTCAAAAATATATCAAAATAATTTATAATGAAAAGACAGTATAATTTGTTTTTATAATATAAACATATCAACGTAAACCCAAACAAATAATTATGCAAAAGATATCATCAACCTTTTGTGAATCTATAAATCTACGTTGTACCAATAATTCAAACATAACACATTGAACAATTCCAAGACTTTTTTTTTCAAATGGTTTCATAATTCTTCCGTTAATTTCTAATCATGGAGTGAATTTCCTTATTTGTGTTCTCAAAATTTGTACCTAAAATAGACACGAATTTTAAAAGGTATATATGTATGTATATATGTATGAGACTCGTATGACATGAAAAAGTGTTTAATTCAAAAATTATTTTTAAAATATTTTAAAATTCTAATACAACTTTAAAAATGATAATTTTATAAAAAAAATAAATATAATATTTTATAAAAGTTCAAACTTATTATATAAGTGTATTGTATGGGTCGGACGGTCATCTCGACTCGGTTAGCATTACAGTTCATCTGTTCACTCATTTACGATAGCGAAAGCCGCAAGGTAGCACGCAATCGACCAATCCATGACGACGAGTCATGAGTTGACCAAGTCAACAGAGTTAATCCATAATTAAAGGTTACTTAGTACAACCATAAACACGAAACAATCCTCTAATCCGACCCACCAACAAAGGTCTATTAAGGTAATATAAATAACACAGATTCTAAGAATCATGGACGTCATTATCTACCGTGCTCTGACAACCGAGAGTCGAATCCTTTACTGATTTGATCGTCGGAGTATTTTTCACAGGTACCATCTGAATCTGTGCTCCCAAACAGCCGAGAGGTGAAACGAGAAGGAAAGAAAAAGTAATAAAAGAGGAAGATTGAAGACTAAATTATCATTCTCCGAACCCCAATACCCGAACGACAACAATAAGATTTTATTAATTATAGAAATAAAAAATAAAACATTTTAAATAAGTCACAAAAGATAAATTCACATATATATTATTATCCTTGTATTTTAAAAATTATACATATTAAAGTGTTTGTGTGTATCTAATCTCAGTCGTTTCGGTGACTATGTCTAAGATAGATAGGTTTGTAGAGTTGAAGTCTTGGAGAAGATGATAAGAAGTGGAGAGAGAAACAAGGATTACGTGCATAGAAGCACCATTTTTGTAGAAAGGAGAGTGAAATACAGAAGAAAACGATGGTACTACAAATTACACAGATACAGATGAAGGTGCGTGTGTGTGTGAACAGCAGAAGGTTGGGCAGGGAGACACGGAAACAAAAGGAAAAAGTGGTGTGCGTGTTGTTCATGAGATGTCGTTTGTTCCAAATCCAATGTAGTCTCCGCGTTTATAGGAGTGGGTCCCACTCACATCCAAAACCTTTGGCAGCGCCCACAGTCCCACATCGAAACCTTGATTTCATGAACTCATTGGTAGTTAAGGAAATGTGGGACCCAATCAAAACCACACTCTGTTCTGATCCCATCACTATAAAACCATTCTCGTCTTCCTTTTTCTCCTCATCACCGTCACCATGCGGTTGAGCTGCAATGGTTGCCGCGTTCTCCGGCGAGGGTGCCCGGCGGAGTGACCCATTCGGATCTCCCTTGAATGGATAAGTTGCCCTGAGTCTCAGTCCAACGCCACCCTCTTTCTCGCCAAGTTCTATGGCCGTCAAGGCCTCCTCAACCTCCTCTCCGACGCTCCCTCACATCTCCAACCAGGTACACACATTTAATAGTACTTATGTATCATTGCTCTTTGTTTCTAAAAATACAATGATTTTTTATAATATGTAAGTTAGGATTATCAACGATTTAGTATAAAAATTATTTGTTTCATTATGTATATTTATCTCCACTCTATTATTAGTCATTATCTCTTTTAGTTTCCTGCTTCACCTTCCTTCTCTCGGTCATCTAGTAACACAGGTTAGGATGGTACCTGCAGAAGGCACTCTGACGATCAAGTCAGTCAGAATGTCGACACTCGGTTGTCAGAGTAATGTAGATAATGACATATGTGGTTCTTGAAATCTGTGTTATTTATATTACCTTAGTGAGCCTTTGGTGGGTCAGATTAAGGGGTTTGTTCGTGTTTAACGTTGTGCTAAACAACTCTTAATTATGAATTAGTATTATTGACTTGGTCAATTCATGGCTCGTCGTCATATGGCGGTCGACCACATGTCGTCGCGTGATCTTTTATCGTGATCGAGTGGTCAGATGATTCGAGATTATGACCGATTCACTGAATCATCCGATCATTACGAGTACATGAACTAAATAATAAATTAATATTTTAAATTTCATTTGAAATATTATGTGATTTTTTTTAATATATATTTTTTTTTACTTCAAATAAATTATTAAAGACATAGTAAAAAAATCGAAAGGATGATAAATTTAATAATGTAATATTGGCTAATAATAATGTTTACCTTATGTGGTTTTGTGGCTAATTAGAACTTGTCTGTTTTTAATTCTTTTCTTTTTTTCAGCCGTATTCAAATATTTGCTTTACGAAGCTTGCGGTCGGATGGTGGACCCGGTTTTCGGCTCGACCGGGTTACTCTCGACCGGAAATTGGCACCTCTGTGAAGCGGCTGCCACAGCTGTTCTTAGCGGCGCGCCGATTCAGCAAGCTCTTCTAGATATTCGCCACGTGGCAAAGAGTCATAAATCGTGCGGTCCTGATTCTCTCCACAGGGTAAAGTCACAAACCAGCAAGTTCAAGCGCCGCCCTGCGAAGCCAAAAGTGGACTCAACCGTGGCTGAGTTGGCTGAAAGCGAGTTAGATGGACAGGGTTCGCTGAGTCATGACTCGGTGTCAGGGTTGACTCGGACGAGTGAGAACAAAATCGTTGGTGGGGAAGCCGATAGCAGCTGCAGCGAGAACGTGGTGGAGCCGGCTGCAACCAATGATGGAGAAATTGAGCTTCAGTTGACTTTGGGATGGGGTCCGGTGAAGAAATCAACGACCGTGATGTTGCCACGTGTAGGGATCAATCTCTCTGGCAACACGTGAAACAAAGTGTTGGATTTAGATAGGTGGTGAAGTTTTTTCTATCCTCACCCCTTGTACTTATGTTTTAGATTTTTCACGAGTACAGTGTGAAGGTTCTTCATAGGACATTTTTTATACTATTTTTGAAAATTACAAAAATAGAAATTTATGACCACTTTTCACATTACACTATTGTCAACACGAATAACTCAGCCTAGAGTTTATGTGATGAAAATTAAATGATTATAAATCCATACTAATATATGATTATAAACAGTTTACTTGTTGTAGATAAAGTTAATTTTATATACTCTGTGATAAAAAAATTACATGGAATATCATATAATTTATCTATACTATATTATAAATGGAGTCTAATTTTAGGGTAATTTTTGTCAAAATTAATTTAACTAAAAATAGTTATTAAGTGTGCTAATGTTTTTGCTCCACCCTTTCTTCAACCACGTTGACGGAAGATCTTTGTCTTATTTTTATACGTCGAACAAAAGAACATTGCATCTTGTGCTAGTCTTTTTATTAAAAGTATAATTCATAGTTTCTAGGTTTTTTCTTCTATGTTGGTCTTTAGTTAATGTTTTTATATTTTTTCTTCATCTTTATAATGATAAGATCTTTTCTGATTGACATAAGAAAATGTTTTGATCGTACATGACTTTCATTAACTTTTGTTTTTCGAGTTTTTTTTGGTTTAAACATGTTTTTACATGAGCTTAATCGGATTTTTAACCGCATTTCAAAGTGATTAATTTTACTTCTTTCATGTTTTATTGCCATCATATTTTGTTTTAGGATTTTTACTCCATTTATATATAATTATTTTTTACCTTTAATTGATTTTTTTTTAATTTGTCATGTAATGATCTAGGTTGAGGACTTTTTTTTTTGGACGCTATTATGGAAAACACTCTTTTACGTTTTAAGTTGTTTTGAGTTACACATTGGATAAAGAGGTGCATAAAGTATGTTTTTATTGAAATTTGAAGTTTAGAGCTTTGGAGCCAAGTTTTCAGTATATATAAATATTCAATGTGTGTAATTTTCAGTTTGACGTCATTTCTTCTTCCCAAAGACAATTGTGGAAGACAATTGTAGAGTTTCATGTGTGATTTTTAGTTTGTTTTATTGTTCTATTATGTTTTACGTTTTATTATTTTACATAATTGAAAGCAAAAATTCAAGATATGAAATTGATTTTTGCATTTTCCTGAACAATCCTAATCACACATTCATCAGATTTTGGAACAACTAACGAAAACTCAAATATTCGAAGTACAAATTGGAGATGTACGTCGATCCTTTATATCCTATGAGAACCTCACACATACTTCAGTTAAAGAAAACATGAAGAAGTGTCTAAGTTTTCAAGTATTCCAACCGAAAAAGATTGACAATAACATGATGTTTTTCATTGTTTTATAAATCTAAACTTTTTGAAAACAAAAATAAATATCAGATTTATTGTATTCTCAATACATTAAGAATTTAAGTAACAAGACAAACAAGACAAAGACAAAGCAAGTGATGAACACTATCACTCAAGCAATGCAAGGGATAAAATATGTTGGTATGCAAAATGAATTTTTTTCAATTTTGGTTTCTGTAATTTATGATTTTTTTTATTTACAATATTACGTGGTTGGTTTGTGCAAATGAATATGGTGTTAAGTAAAAGGTTAAAGGACTTTTAAGACATGTAAAATATGTTATTTGCTTTAAAGGACAAAAAGTAAAGAAATTGTTTTATAAGAATTGAAACCAAATCATATATTTTATAAGATTAAAAAAAGTGATTTAAAATTTTACAGGATGAAAAATACAAACTTATTGTATAAGAATTGAAACCAAAATCATATATTTCTTACAATTTATTTTATGGAGAATTCAAAATTAACACATTCAAGTATCCAATCATAATTCAAATAGTTACATAAAGAAATCAAATATAAAACAACAAAAAAATAAGTAATTCAAGTTATAAAGTACATAATGTTATAATAATTAAAATATATAATAACATAAAATAATAGTATGTCCATTTCCTCAAAATTTCTTTTTGTATAATAATAAAATAAATATTAATGACAATATAAGGATCTTGAAATTTATATTTCTCAACTGTTATACTTTTAAGAAAGTCAGCAAAATTTAAATGATTATTTTGCTTAGAAAACTTGTGATTGAAGTGTGATACATTTACAATATTCATATTCTTTAGCTTTATTCCAAAAAATATATAATTTATTTTCTAATTTTTTAAGAAAAGATTTAGAAAGGGAACATATTAATGTATAAAAAAAATAAATCCAGTTTATATTTTTCGGAATATATTAAATTTTAATAATTTCTAAAAATAATTTTTCAGAATATGTTGAAATTATATAATCCCCTCTTCAGCCCTAAAGTTAGCAAAATTATATATTGGGCCCATAATAACGGGCCTTTGACTACTATAAGCCCAATCCGAAGATAAGTGAAGATATAGAATCAGAATTTCGAAGCATCCGAGTTGAGCTGAGTTGTGTTGAGTTGAGACAGAAGAGAGAACTCGTTGGTGAGAATGGGAAGGAAGAAAGGGTATGTGGAGTTCGACGAGTCGCCGCCGGACGATTTCGATCCGGCGAATCCGTACAAGGATCCGGTGGCGATGCTTGAGATGAGAGAGTACATCGTGAGAGAGAAGTGGATCCAAATCGAGAAGGCCAAGATCATCAGAGACAAACTACGCTGGTGCTACCGCATCGAAGGCATCAACCACCTTCAGAAGTGCCGCCATCTCGTCAACCAGTACCTCGAATCCACTCGCGGTATCGGTTGGGGCAAGGACGGTCGCCACCCCTCCCTCCACGGTCAGTCACTCAATTTCTGAAACCATTTTTTTTTTTTCAAATTGAATGCTCTAGGGTTTTACTTTGGGAATTCTTGGGGAATGTTGAAACCCGTTACGTATTTCATTGTTTTCAACTATAGAGGTCCGTTTGATGATTTTCATTGACGATATTTGTAATCGTGGTTCATAGTCATGATTTTTGTGTGATTCCTTATTCATTGTTTAATTTTTCTGAATCAGCTCCGAAGGTTGAGCCGGTTGAGTCTGAATGAGTGTCTTGTGGATAAATAAAAGGTAATTTCAAACGTTATTTCTGTCATTTTCTCTTGTTTTATATGAATTGCCACTGTTAAATGAATCAGTCATCAAATGAGGTGTTCATGTTTGGGGTTTTGCTGGGGGTAATAAATCAGCGTTATTAACTCTTTTGACTATAGGGTAGATACAAGGGCCTAAATTAAGTGACATTTGACAACTTTTCAGAGAGAAATTGCTGTAATTGATGTTGTCACCATGAACTTCTTGGTAGAGATCCCTCTGATTTCTTGTTATAATAATGACACTGATGTAGATGACTAGTGAGACAGTCATAAAAACAATTTCTCTTATAAATTAAAGAAGTAATGAGTTTAAATCGAATTGTTGAAGTTGGTAAAAGATCCTATAATTGGCTTTCCCTCTCCCCCATCTTCCCTGCTTTTGTTCCACTAAGTGATGATTGATGGCTTATTTGCATTGTTATTAGTGATCAGAGTTATTTGATGCATTTTCTCAAGAACATTTGTTTGGTTAATTTGATAGGTACAATATCGTTGGGTGAGTTATTGGTTAAATACTAGTAAACAGATACATGTTTGATAAAATCGGAATCTTTATTTTATAATATTTTTTCATTGATGCAAGCATTTTGTCGGTGAATGAAAGTAAATTTTGTTCCTCTTGCAGGGAAAGATTGAGTGTCCAACTCATTTTATTGGCATATTAGATTATGGGTGGAGGAGTGCCAATGCTGCAGTTATTTTGTTTATGTTCTTTTTCTTTACTCGAACTTCCTGCAAACTACAACTGTATTTTTACTTGGCATCGGCTATTTTTGCTTGGCTTGTTACCATTTGAATGTAAACAACAAGTATGGAAAGGCTATGGTCAAAATGCATCAGAATCAGATTATGAAATAAGTGTTTCATTAGTAATAAAATTGTACATGTAATCCATACCTCGTGTTCGAAGTAAGATGGTTTGAAACTCATTGTTGTGTTGGATTTGTGAGGGGTGACCAGAATATTCCTCACCCAAACCCAGCCACTTGTTGAGAGGGTAAAGATGGTTTCATTGATGTTGATGGTTTTATTGTTTCGTGTGAATGAACAGAGGAAAAGTCAGGGAGATATGTTGGGTATGGTAAAAAAAAAGTAACAAAAACTAAGTGGAACACATGGTGGATATAAAATTGCCCTTGCTTTCATTTGTCCTTTCATATGCACTCATGAGATTGAGTTGATATTTAGTTGGATTTTCCCTTAAAAGTTTCTGGCAAGATGAAGAAGCATCAATAGAGTACCTGAAAATGTTGCATTTTCGATTTGATGCAAAAAAGAAATAAGAGGTACTTACTTAGATTAGTTTCTTTTGTATTTGAAAATAGTAATAGCTTTATTTAAGCATAGTTGACAGAGATTTCAATTGATAAACAAGTGACTTGTTTTTTGAACAAAATAGATGCTATGCAAATGTTTTGTTATTCATATAACAATGAAGCTGATATGAATTAGAAAACTACCATTTCACCTTTCACTTTTATTTTGTGCAAGATATAAAGGGTTATAAGTTAATTAACAGTTTTCTAAGGATCATAATTTAATTGTTGACATCTTAAACTAGGCAAAAGTCCTCTCATCTGAATTAGAAAACTAACATTTTTCAAACCTCAATTTTCTATTAATATGTTCTACATGAGATGTATTTGTGCACTGAAAACAGTAACAAAAATTAAGATTAACCATCATATGTACTAATGGTGAGAACTCTATTGTGAGCATGAATACTTGGAATAGAGAAAATGCACCGTGTATTGCAAAATTGAACCAAACATTAAAAGTAATTTAAGATAATTGAATACAATTGTATAATGGTTTAAATAAATTAAACTAAATCATGATTTGAATGAACTAAACAAGATTGAACTGCTCTAAATTGTTTGAATTTTTCACCCATGAACATTGTATTTTGAAGTATATTTTCCATTATCATAAGTTATGGTTGAGTTTAGTTCAAACAATCCTATTCAGAACCAAATCAATTTTTAAAAATTAAATTAATGGAATAATTTAGGCATCAGTATAGTTTTTTTAAACAATTCAGTTTTTTCTTTTATACAATTCAATTAAGTGTCATTTGGTTATGATATTCCTGAACAACCCTAATGAGTACATGTGGCTATCTATCTTTGTGCACAATTAGGAAAATATTTAAAATATATTTCTCTTATCTATTTCTTATTTCTTTGATTTGTTTTATTTATTTGAAGAAAATGAGAAAAAACTATTAATCACATTCATTTCATGTAAGAAATTTTGCTTAACTTGCATATGATTACTAGATCTACAATTTTTTCTTTTGAATAATTAATACATTTGCATATTCAACACTTTGAACTAACAATATTGTGTTACTCGGTCTACATGTTTAGTGATAATTTATATTTCTTTTAGATTTAAATATATGTAAAATACCTAACTTTAAATTGATTAAGTATATTGGATTCTTTAAATTTTATTTCAAACGGAAAAATTACATTTTTCTAAAGTATCCTAATTATATTGGTTAGATATGTTGTTGACATTTGAATTAAGTGAGAAATATACTCTTTTAAATAATGACATTAAATTAAATAGGGTTCAATTATTTGAAATTTATTTATATATTTGTGTTGTTAAATTAAATTTTTTACATGCAATTTGAATTTGGAGAGGATCAATTTGTTAAATAAAATTAACCATTAAAGTCAATAATAAATACTAGTTTTTCTTTTTTTGTGAAGAAGCTAATTTTAATTGCCAAAGGAAGTAATGTAAAAGAGAAAAGTGGTGACCATAAAAGAGTGTGGTCATTGGAATAGGAAGGAGGGTTGAAGTAGTTAAATTGTCTCCACACAAAAAATTATGTGACATGAAATTATGTAATGCCCCATCCCATTTTGTGCTTATGCCCAACTATTACAGTTTATTTTCTTAGCTCACATTTATGTCCCATATTGTTAAAATTTCATATAATAAAATGTTTGTGTATAAATAAAAAAACTTGGTTGCTGTTACAAATTCAACTAAATTGAAGGAACTAACCAATGGGAGCACCAAATCTGTATGAAGTTGGTTAATAACATATTTCAACTGGATATATCAATTAGAGATAATAACAAATTAATTTTATAAGATTGAGTTAGAGTTAATAATAAATTGGATTTTGTAAGATTGAGTTAGACTTAAAGTTCACTTCTTAATATAACATTAGAGTCATGCAAAACCTATCCTAGCAAGTATTTGTTGGGTTTATTAGGTCAGTCATTATCGGACCATCTATAAATATATTATCTCACGCACAAGTGGAAGGATTTCAATGTGAGAAAATATGTTAAAAATCCTACATCGATTAAAAAAAAAAGACAAACTAATTTTATAAGGTTGAATTAAACTAAAAGTATAAAATTTTTAACGAATCCCTAGACCAACACTCCTTATTGTTTGAATTATATGTATTATTTTCTTTGATATCTCCTTGTTAATTAGTCTCTATAAGTCTATGCTAGGCTGTGTAAGCTATTATTTTGTGTCCACCATTAATGAAGTTCAGATTTCCCATGTATCAGTTCTTAGAAGATTGAGAGTGAAATTTGTTCAAACATGTGATGAGTATACTTTAATCTTAGTCCATTTCACCAGTCGCTTTCCTTCTTCTTCCTATGCATAGCACATTATTGAGAATATTGCTAAGTACCTGATATATGTTAAACACTGTTAATCTCCCAAAGAGTTAATTAAGGAAAACAAACATATACAAAATAGCATGATCATCATAGATTACACTTTCTATATATAAGCAACATTAAAAAAGGGTTCTGAAATTGAATACCAAAGCCATGAAAATGCTGACAGAAGGTACCATTTTTCCATTAGTAGAAGCTTAGGACCTGCTAGAGAAATCAATAAATATCCCAGCAAGAGAAAAGTGATGATGGCATTGCACATAGCAAAACCAAGTAACTAATAATCAATTAATCTAATTAACTCTTCCACAAAATCAAACATGGAAAAGTTAACCATTAATTTGATTGATTACTTTGGTGTCAGTGGTGATTGATGATGATGATGATGACGACTAAGGTGGCAAAACAGTGGCTCCAAGAAATGATGTTCTCTTCACAAATCTACCTTTCATTCTTGGTCTTTTCTCTGCGTTCAACTTCCTCACTTCATACCTTATCTTCTTTGCAAACAAACGAGTTCTTCTCTTCTCTCGGTATCTTAACACTCTTGCTTCTCTTCCCCCATCTGCTGCATGCCCTCTTAAACTTCTCATTTCCCCATAACAGCATAGAACATCCTCACCATTCGAACCCTTGACAAAAAAACTTGCACATCAACTATAGAAATAGCCATTATCATCAACTTTGAGCTTCATGTTAAAGTTCATTCAAATATTTGTATTAGGTATATCGACGAATTTTGTATTGATTGCTCAACATGTAACACAATTCTTCCTCTATAACCGGATGTGAGATCCACCATAGGTAGAACCATTTTAAAGTTATCTTCGAAGATTCATTGAAAAGTTATTATCATAGATATTTGACATTAAAGTTGCATAATAATACCTAACATTAAAGTTTTTATAAAAAAAAAACAATTGACATTGTTACATAAGCAAACAGTCACTACAAAAAATTCATTAAATAGAAACTAATTTTAGAGACAAAAAATAATTAGTTATTAAATTGACTAAATTATAGATCATTTTAAAGACTAAAAAATTATTGATTTCTAAATTAGTATCTAATTAGTTAAAAAGATTTTTGCTACCAAATTTAGAATCTAAATAATTGGTAATTGAAACATTAGTAATAACGAATGAAATATCAATTTAAAAACTATTTGTCAGTAATAGAAACTAATAATTTTTTTTATCTAAAATAATATTTAATCTATTCAATATAACAACTAATTATTTTTAGTATTTAAAATTAGTTTATATTTAATAATTGTTTAATAGTGAATAGTAATGGTTGAGAGAACAACTTACCCAGAAGTCTAGCCAAAAATCATTCATTACCTTACCTATATAAATTTACATGTAAGGTATATCGGCGAATTTTTCAGTGACTAATTATTGAAGAAGAAGATATAGCACAATCTTCTTTCTATAGCCAAACATATGAGATCAACTGTGATATTTATAGGTAGAACTTTTTTAAAGTTCTCTCAGAAAACTGAAAAAATTGTTGTCACAGAATAAGTTAAACCAAACACACAAACACAATTGACATTGTTGCAGAAAAGCAGCAAGTTACCAATAAGTCTGAGAGCATTGGTTACCTACAAATTTTACATAAGTGTGTAGAAAAATTTAACATCGTTACCAAAATTATAACAGAAACCCTTTATGAATAATTTACAGTAGGTATATCGACAGATTTTGCTCGAAAGTATAACACAATTATCTTATTTAGCCATAATGAACACTAGTGTATTATAGGTAGATGAACTATAGAACAAATTAAGAGCTAATTAACACAATTGACATCACTGCATGAGCAAAGAGGGTTGAGAGAAGAAGTTACCAATTGAAGTCTCGCGAGCTATCATTGGTTACCTACAATTTTGCAAGTTAGGTATATCCACGAATTTTACATCGGTTACCGAAGACATAAGACTTGTTGGAGATCTCAGATCAACTTGAGATTAGAGTATTTCATAACATAAGTGGATGCAGATCTCTATATCTCATAAACTGATTTTATGAGGTTGAATTGGACTTAAAGTCCAACTTCTTAATAAAAACCTCTCTAGTTTAGGTATATCGACGAATTTTGTATTGATTTTTGAAGGCATAATAACACAATCCTTCTCATCATGTAGTTAGATATGAGACCAACTAGGACATTATAGAACTTTTGTTAAGTCCTCTCAAAAGCTGAAAAGTTATCATCATAAAATAAGTTGAACAAAAAAGACACTACGTTAACATTGTCACATAAGCAAAGAAGAAGGTTGAGAGAAGAAGTTACCAAGAAATCTGGCAAGAAATCATCAGAGTTGAAGTTAGGTGGGGTTCCTGTTGTCCATGGACAACCTTGACTGGCCCAAGAAGCAATAACATCTTCATAGTTTAGCCTCAAAAACATCTCCTTCTTATCCTGTTCCTCAGCAAGTGATTCTGACTCAACAATATCATTCCAATTCATGTCAAGAATAATCGAATCCAAATGGCAAGATGTGTCAGCATCAAGTTCTTCTTCATCTTTGACCTTCACCATTGCATCTTTTTCTCCAACTCCATCAACACATGCATCCATTTCATCATCTTCTTCTTTGCAATCAAGCACAATTTCTGATCCTTTCACATGCTCAGATGAATCCTCATCAGCTCCATTTCCAAGCAAGCTTTCCACATCAGCAGCAAACTCAGCAAGATCCATATCAGATGGCAGAAACTCGCAAGAAAAATTTTCCAAGTCAAAGACTTCTTCACCAGCCAAAACCTCTTCCTTCACTTCATTGTATACACTACAAAGCTCAGCATCAAACACGGGCACCCGGCACAATAGCTGCTCCTCACTCTCATCATTATACAGTGCTTCTTCACTTCCAAGCTCTGGCACAAGGGGAAGACTAATGGTGTTATTGAAAAACACTTGTTGTTGTTGTTCTTCTTCTTCTTCTCCTTCTTCATGTATTTTCTTTTGTTGTTGCTCTTGTAGCTTGGTGCTGTGGCGTGGTGTTCTTGCTTTTCGTGTGAATCCACTGTGCCATGCTACCTTTTTGTTATGATTAAGGGTGTCAGAGTAGTTGAGCTTAGAGGATGCAGTTTGAAGCTTGACCCTTTGGTGCCTGCTTGCTAATTGGTTGGCTGAGTGAACCATGTTGTCACAGCCATGGCAGAGGAAAGCATCATCAGCTGCACAATACCACCTTGCTCTTACTTTTAGACAGCTCTCGCAGGCTCGTGCAGTTCTAGCTCCTAATGCACTTGCTTCTTTCATTTCGTTGTTCATAGTTAGGAACTGGTTTTTGGCTGCAAAGAGAAAAGTGCAGTGAAAGGTTAACTGCTACCAACAAGGATTCATTACAAGTTGAGAGAGTGTTAGTGTATAGATCTAGAGAGCCCCCAAATTGTTCAAATTCAATTATTGGTTATGATGAGATTTGAGAATGTGAAGAGAAAGAAGCCCAGTGGGGTCTTATAGTTTGTTCTTACTTGGTTCCTTTCTCAGTTTATGCAGTAATTATGATTACGTGTTTATCTCTAACTAAAAACTTAAAAAAAAAAGTTAATCACGTTTTTTTTTTTATTAGTGAGATTTGATTTCTTAGTAATAAAGTAATTGGATTACTCATTACTCAGAATTGAAGGTTTGGTCTTGGATTATTTCTAAAAAAATTTCTGCTTGTTTTTCTTTTTCAAATTGGTATCTTTGAACCGTAGTGTGTTTATACTCGTTTTAGTTTGAGATTAGATTGTGTGTTTTTAAACTTGGAGCTACTTAAAATTTAGAGTACGTAATTTGGTTGGTTTTATATTAACTGGTTGTTTTGGTTTGTTGGATAAAGATTAGATACTAATGTAATACATATTTATTTATTCTTGAACTAAATTTTATTATTATTAGTGTTTATAAGCTAACTTGTACCTTCAATTTGCACCTAAGTTAACTATGAAAAAAATATTTTATTATTTTTCAATTTTTTCTCCTAAAACAACCATTGTTTTATGTACGTTTGATGATTTGCTACATGACAGTGGGTGAAGGTTTTAGGACCCACGATTTGGTCTGATCACAAAGCTGATTGGTTGGAATTTGATGTTCATCTTATTCTCTGAATTCTTATTCGTTACCTTTCCTTTTAAGGGATATCTATTGGATCCAATGCAGTTTATTTGTGAGTGTCTACTAGTGTGAGTGTTGTTGGTGTATGGTGGAATAAGACCTTTTTTGTTGTGTTGCAACTGTAATTCAATAATTCCCTTTTGCGGTCCTCACTTCACGTTGCTGTCACTTCCCTAATGCTTTGTCTTCAACTTCTCAACCATTCTCCTTTGCCATTCTGCATTTTCCACCAATACATGCTGCCCTACGTTTGAATAACATATGGTTCAGGTTGACTAATTTTCTACAGTTAAGCTTCACAGTTGCTGCTTTTGCTTCAGGGAATTTTTAACCACAAAATTCAATGCCTTGTGTTTTCTTCCACTTGAATCTGTCCAAACTTGGTTAAATTTAGTAAGTGGATATTTCACCTTGTTTTCTCTTTTTTTTATCTTACAATTGCAGATGTCACATCAATTACAGCATTTCATAGTATATAAGTGGATGCAATGTGTTAAATTAGATTTAAAATCAACTTCTTAATATGATAATATGATATCAGAATTATTTTAGAATTCATCTTGATGAGAGTTTCTTAGACTTATCAAACCACCTATAAATATACAGTTAGACATAAAAGTTGATAGTCTTAACTGTTGGGTATGAAGTCATGACCAATTGAGTTGGGCTGAGTAGACACCATGTTTTAGTGAGTGGGCTTAATCATTGTGTTCCTTTATTATCTCTATTTAAAGATATCATTGTACTTGTAATTGGTGTGCAACAGGATATAATGAAAACCTAATAATTGTTTCTGCAAAATTTGAAGTAAATGTATTCACATATTCAAATGAGTAAAGTCCACCAACCAAACCATTATTGGCCAATCACATGAGTTGCTGATTTGACGGTTTGGAAAATGGTGATGATTTATTTGATTGGTGTAGATAACCCCACCAAGACAGTGAAATGGTTGTGTTTAATCATCTTTTTAGCTTGTTAGCTCAAATTTCATGGATGATAGAGAATTGTGATATGAAAACTTAGAGATAACATAGGAGCAATTAATCAGACAGTGATACTGTAACAAATTTGCTCCAAGTGCTGACATTCTAGGAATGAGTCCAAAGAATAGGTTACCATAAATTTTCCTGCATTTCATATGGGCCCATATATTCTCTATTAATAATGAAAACCACAAATTGCACCATGGACACACATAGATGCAGCCAAAAAGGTTGCTTTTTGAGACTGTGTTGGTTCTGCAATGTTATGAACAGTGACGAGTGTCTTCCTTGGCACCCTTCTACAACTTTCCTTTCAATAAATTCTCCATCATGGGTGCTCCCTCGATCTTATCCTCTGGCTTAAATTGCAAACAGTAGAGGAAAAATTAAAGGGGACATGGACAGGCACAGAGGGAACAAATTCTTTGCCTGCTAGCTTCTATGCAGTAACTCGGAGCAGTGTAGAGAGATCTTAGTACAATGTTCATATCAGATTGATGATGATGTTATAAAATCTTCAAGTTTGATGGAACCATAGCAGTAACCTAACTTATGACACTTGTTTGTGTGTAATCAGATATGAATGTTTAACATCTATATCAGATATTTTTTCTTTATAACAGAATCTCAGAGTATGCATGCCAAAACTTGTAACTGATAAATCCTATGCTGTTCCATAGCTATCACTGTGATGCAATTCTTGAAAATGTTTGTTTGTTATTTATTTATTGTAATAAATTTGAATTTGAGCATAACTTGCCATTATCAATAAATTTATAAATATCTTAATATGATTTTTTGTTATATTATTTTTTTTAAAAATAATTTGAAGTGTAACTCAACCTTATAAAATTTATTTATAAGGTTAAGTTTGCACTCACTTATATATTATGAAATGTCGATCTGATAATTTCAACAAACTATTGTTAGGATAAGTTCAAAATGACTATAAAATCATATTAAGAACTATACGAGTGACCTACCTGATCTTCTGTAGAAATTTTCTAGATCAATGATTAGACCATGCAAACAAGAAATGTGTTTTCTTGTATAAAAGAAGGAATTACTGGAAGGTTTTAAATTGGTAGTCTCGTATTTCACGTAAATTTAAAACATAATTCAATCTTATAAAATCGATTTATAAGATGAATTTAAGAGTCATTTATACATTATGAAATGTTATTATACTAGTCGATTTGGGATCTAAAAAATTAATAATTTCATGAGTAGTTCAAGTAGATAAGACTGTAATAATATAACCCTTAACAAATTTCTTAAAATATAATATAGTATGAACTTAAGGTTTTAATTTAAATGTATTTGTTGAACTAATATACTTTTTTTTTTATCTCAGACGGTGGGCACACTTATAAACATATGTTTATTATTTATTAGGGAAATAAAGCTATTCGAAGACCAAATTAAATTTGGAATTTGGAATTTGGAATTTCAATATGCTGTTTTGAACAATTAAGTAAATGAATTTTAGTGTTTATTTATTTAAAAAAGACCAAAAGTTAAAATTCTCAATTAATTTTAAACATAATTAATGGTCTTTTACTATGGAAGGCATGGATAGGTTTATCCAGAAACATTACAACTTAATTAGCATTTTCGAATTCAAATCTTATATGTTAAATATCAGAAAGAAACTATCTATTACTTATAATATCTTTATCTGACTAAAATAATATATAAAGAAATATGTTATGCATTAAAAAGTTATTAAGATTTTAAATTATGAACAGCAATTAATTATAGTTCTACGAGTTTTGAAGATTATGGCAACAGATATTGAAGCCGTTTGTCAACAATTTTTGTTTGTAATTTCATCAATAACTTTTTTTAATCATGATTCTATTTAATTTAAAAAAAAAATGTATATTTTGTATATTTTAATACTTAACTTATCTTACTGGTATTTTGTTGATGATATTTTGTTTGTCAATTTCATAGAGTACAAATTAGCTAATAATATCTTGTGAAAATTTTAAGTTATTTACTTGAATTTAAAATTAAGGAATACGTATATAAAAAATCGTTTGGATTAGGTGACACGTGGAGTGAATACATGTGATGATATGATTATAACTTTGTTGCTATGTATTTCAAAAAAATGTGATTTCTAATGTAAGGAAATTGGTTGGTTAGTATGACTAGGATTTAAATATCTTATGAAAAAATATTTTAATATTAAAGTAAATATTTAGTTTAATTTTACAGGTAATGTAACATTTTCATTGTGATTATTCTAAATATTCATATAATTTTATTTAATATATTATATACATCTAATTTACTCTTTTTTTTATCGTTTCTCAAAGTTAAAATTCCTTACTTAAAGTCTTTACTCTTATATAAAACATGATCATTGCAGATTAAAAAAAAAACACAAACAATACATAGTAAATTGTTATGTTTTAAACTTTTAATACAATTTTATAACCGATATTCATTTAAGAATATTCTCATATCTCTTAATTTACATCACAACACATGAATATTCACACTTCATCCAATTTAGTGAATTCAATCATGAACCTAGGATTCTATTGAAAAGTAAAATTAACTTTCCCTACCAGAGTAGGAATAGGCATGCTAACAAAAAGTTCTAACTCCTATAGAAAAATAAGGATAACATAACATGCACCACATACTTTTTATTAATCATCCAAACATATCACTAAGACTCTAAACCAATATAGACTAATCATGAAGCTATAGCTACCACATGCAAACTATAAAACTCAAAACTAACTTAAAGGGAAAAAAGAGTAAAAATAAACTTACTTTAACCAAAATTCCAATAGGGCAGTATTACTCTACTCACTATCAAGAGTCTAGTGGTAGCCTCCGATCGTCAATTTTATGAAGGAGAGGTTCGAAAATTTAGAGAGCAAGGAGAGGAGAAAAGAGAAAAGTTTTCTAGAGAGATAATGATTATTTCAAAATGAAACGTAAATAACTTATTTTTCTATTTATATACATATTGTCAGTTTAATAATAAAATATTCATTGTCATTTTAATTATGTCACTTTTACTCTAAAACTATCTTATGTATTGATATTTAAAACCTTTTTTCTATAAATTCTCATTATCTAAGCATAATTTTAAATAAAATAATGGATCTTTATAGGTCTTGTCTTATTTGTCAAAGTGTACACTATTTGATATTTAATTTTATATATCATAGCTTACCTTACACTTTTATTAATGTAAGAAGGTATTTATATTCATGGGAGGTGACTTGTATCTTCAATAGTTCAAATCAAAGATAACTATTTTGAAAACATATGATTGAACATTGCATATTCATAAATAGTTGTGTTGTTCAAACGTTAACATGGTCAAGATTTTACCAAAGAGATGGTGACTCTGATTGAGAGATGGAAATAAAGATATGTGAAGTTTATCTTTTTCTTTATAAGAGACTTCTTAGAATGAAAATTTTGTTGTTGGACTAATGTAATATTTGTAGGTCTTATCATTTTTTTTCTTTTTTTATTTTTCTTCCTTCATTTCTTTATTTCTTTTATTTATTTCTCTATTATTTTTTAATGATATCTCATTTGTTTTAAGGTTTAAGGTTTTGAGTTTAAGATTAGATAACAAAGAATAGAGAAATGGATCAAATGAAAAAAAATCAATAATTTAAATATTTGGATTTTTTTTTTTTGCATTTTGCATGCATAATTTTAGTGATACATGATAACACATATTTTGTGCACAAAATTATAATTTTATTGTATATTGAAAAACACTTTCCATATACTTTATTTTTAATTTTGAACTCATTTCCTCTTAACATAAATAAATTTGATTCAATATACATATTTATTTTAATGGTGTATTTTCAGCAAATCTAACATTTGCTTAATCTTTTATCAATAACTTTTTATCTAGGTATTATTTTTTAATTGTGTATTCAGTTGCATTGAGTTCTACATTTTCTAAAATTTTTAAAATAACATATGATTTTCTAAATTTAGGATTCTCTACTCCTTTTTACTATTTTTAAAAGTTGAGATAAATATGCTAAATTTTTTAAAAGAAACTCTTACAAAATTATTTTTTTTTAAACTTTTTGTAGTTGAATTTATAGACCTAATTAAAGTTCGCGTTTAGACGAATCTTTACTTCATATTTCACAGCATATATATAATCTAAATATGCTATAAATATGTAGATAATAATCATTTATTTAGTTTTCAGTTTAATGGAATTTTCTATTTATTTTATCACAAAATCAAAATAATATTTCTATATGAATAATTAGAACAAAAGTTAGCTAAGTTGAAATAAAAAAGTAAATGAAGAAGTCGCATAACAATTGATGCAAAAGTAAAAAAAAAATTGTTTGAGAATTAATTTATTCCATCTGAATATGTGAACATAGAAAATATAAATATTATGGAAAGAAGATAAATGGTGGATCTTATTTGTATATAAATTATATATTTAAATAAATTGATTATGAAGAATAAATATTTTTAAGAAGAAATTTTGAACACAATTATAAATCCATTTATATTCCTGTAAAATTTCTGAAATTATTATTCGTTGTAAAAATATTGATTTAATGAAATAGTTTACGAAAGATATAAACTTACAATGTAAAATAATAATATATAATTAGTTGAAAAACTAACAATTTTACACTCTTAAATATATACTCTTTCTATCTAAAAGCAAAATTAATATTCATGTAAATAAATAAAGAAAAGATAAATTATTATTTTAATCATCCATGTTGATACAAATTATATAATAACTTTCTCTGTTAATGAAATAGTAATATTATGGTAAAAATATTTATAAAAAATGTTAATTATTACTATTTTAAAAGTCAATTATTAAATTTAGTGTTGCAATTAATTTTAAACATAAAATAAAACATTTAAATTAATTTTAAAATCAACAAAAGATTAAATTACATTTTTTTTTAAATATAAGGAATCAAACTTAATCTTAAAGTTAAAGGATAAACGATAATTTAGCATAAGAGAAACTGTTCAACACAGGTCATGAACACTGCAACCGGCGCAAGCATGGTTCGGCGCAAGCGTGGGAGGCATTCGCCGGAAAATTCTCCGTCAAAACGACGACGGCGTTCTCAGTTTGAATGTCGGAGTAGGAGATGGGTTGTCTCTTCCAAAGACTCTTCCAATTGCTCGGGTCAGAACAATCATTCATTCGAATTCTGTTTCACTTTGAATCTGCATTCACTTCAAATTGTGTTCCGTTTCACTTTGAATCTGCATCCACTTCAAATTGTGTTCAGTTTCTCTAATACTGTGTGTGAATTTGAGGAGATAAGAACAGAGAGAGGATTCATAGTCTTTTGGAATATTGAAAAGGGCATATACAGTTGATAGGATAGCTTCCAATTGATGGCGCTCAATATTACTTTTGAAAATTGATGAATGTATTGATTTGATGGAGGGCTTTTAGGTCAAATGAAGAGGCATTTAATTAATTAATTAATTAATTTGTGTGAGCGTGACAATTGGTAAACGCCTAAACGGTTTGTTATTTGTTTGTTGCTTCTGCGTGGATTGTTTCTATGAATGCTGCATTCATGATTATATGGAAAGGAGATGTAAAATAGGTGCATATCAATGACACCCTACTGTGTGTCCCCAATAAGGAATCTTCTTGAGTGAATACAAAATTCTAGACGTAGTTGATTTCATGTGCTTTTGCCGTCTATTCTGGCTGGTGGTATGGCAGGCCACGATTGCGGAAGCCCTCCTCTAGAAAATTTAAGCACTTGTTATTCGTCAAAGCAGAAAACACCTCAGCTGGAATGTCCCTTTTTTGGGTGCGGAGTGTGTTCCAGGAGATGGGTTTTCTCTTCAAAAGATTGTTCTAATTGCATGGGTCAGAACTCAGAATTACAAGGTTATCTGCTTCTAGGGAAGTAATAATTAGTTTGAATTCTATTGTGTAGAAAAGTGACTTCTGATGGTTATTTTTCTTTTTAGGAAAAGGTTAGCATTTTAGTATTACGTTTCTGTGGTTGAGATTGTCACCAAATATAAAAAATGGAGAATTTCATTAGCAGATGTCATTCTACAATCTACATATTCATATACATTTCGGTTGGTGCCTTCTCCCAAAATTTCAGCTGTCTAAGGAAAGGGCAACAAAATAAATTTTAAAAAATAAAGGTGTGAATGTACTGATGGGATTTGCTTGCTTATGGGTAACCCCACCCCCCAATAACTAACAGTCCATGATGAAGATAGCTAATACTTTACATTTGGGTGCCCCAGTTAATTGTGTCATTTAGAGTTCAGATTAAATGGTGTTTATCTCATATTTACTATTCTTAATTGTTCCTTCCTTGCAGATAAGATTGTGGTTGTTTCATACAATATACTTGGTGTTGAAAATGCATCAAATCATCTGGATTTGTATTCTAATATTCCACATAGGTTGTTGAGGTGGGACAGGAGGAAAAGGCTCATACTTGAAGAGATTAATAACTATAACGCCAGCATACTGTGTTTCCAGGTAGTCCTTCCGGCTGTTATACATTTAATACTGGTTACAACTTATGACCATTTTTTTATCATTATGCATCTCTATTAATCTCTGAAAGCTACAAAAAAGTTATTAGGATTTTTTATCATTAGGATTCTTGTCATTTTGATCCTGAAAGTGCTTTCGAAACTTCAGTTAAATCCTACCTTGCGCATAACATAAATTATTAACCAAGACACCACCAACATATTTCTCATATTTTTACCATCCTTTCACATATTTTATGGTTTACCTTGACTTTTTATTATTCATCTTTATATCAAGTTCAGCATTTAAAATTTAAATACTCACTAGATCGAATGTGAGCTTAAAAATAAGTTATAAAATTTTTATACTCATTAATAATATATAATTAATAACTTTATTTAGATAGAAGATTTGGTTTGAAATCTTATAGAATCTTGTCAGTAGCATCTTGGATTTAATTAATAACTACTACTATATGTAATCATTCATAGATTAGTTTAATAGTTGTATGAACAAATACATATCATGCAAAAGTTTTAGTTACATATGCAACATACAACTTTAAGATTTTTGAATTTTAACTTTAGTTGAACAAAATATAGACATTTCATAAGTACAACAAACAATATCATGTCATTCACCTTCATATATTTATTTGTTCAAAGGAATCAAAACAGTGGCAATGTAAAAAAGTAGCTCAAGATCAATAATGAGCTTTGAGACTAGGAATCAACACACCTTGAGGTTGTAAGTATTAAATTTTAAATGGAACTTGATATAGAAGTGGAAGAGATGAAAGTCAAGATGGACCAAAAATAGTGTAAAAAATATGAGAAATAAGAAACGGAAATAGGGGATGAGAGTGATGTCTTTGCTAATAATTTATATGTAATGTAATAAGACTTAATTAAAAAATTGAAAATACTTTCAAGGATCAGGATGACAGTAAGTGTTTAAATTCAAGAATTAAATTGAAAAAGACATGTGACATCATAATTCTTGAGGAAGTAAAAAAAGAAAAACTTTCTTTGGACTGCCACATGTCATCCATGTGTACAACTTCAATTGTCATAAAGGCAGACAATGTGTCACGTAGGCATAGACATTAACTTTAACAGAAGCACAAAATTGAGTAACTTTTTTCACATTCAGGGATTTTAATAATTATGCTGCTTTCAAAGATTAAAATGACAGGACACCACACTTTCAGGGACAAATTTGGACATTAACCCAAGGAGACCCAAAGAAACTGATTTAACTGACATGGGTTTTTACTTACCTACAGCTCTTGATTACGTATTCATTCTGACAACACATAAATTCGTGAGACACAAGTTACTCTGATGTTAATTCCCATTGGCACAATCAAACATATTAGTTGTACCCGATTTAGTATTTATTCTCTGCTTGAAATTGTAAGCTAACTTCATGCATTGTAGAATTGTATTGTCAAGAATTGCTTTCTCATAAATCTTGTCTCTTTAGGAGGTTGATCATTTTAATGATCTAGACAATCTTTTCCAGAACAGTGGCTTTAAAGGTATTTACAAGGTATATTATATACATATTTAAACTATTATCATGCTAGTTTTGAAACTCCTAACATTTAATCAAGTACCTATGTGGATCATTATTTTCATTTGTCACAGGCTCGCACTGGGGAAGCACAAGATGGATGTGCTGTATTTTGGAAAGACAAGTTGTAGGTTTCCCTAACCCATAAATCATTTCAGTAATTGAGTTTCTGTATCCTATATTAATCAATTTATTTAATATCTTACATTGTTGTCCTTTGACAATAAGTAAATGAGCTACCTAAGTGTTTCTTGACGCAACAGAAAACCAACAGTTCAAAAATGTGCTAATATAGAACATATCAATTTAGAAAATATCAAATCCTTAATTTGGTCTAATTAAATTATATTTTGTAATGTGAATGCAGATTCAATCTTTTGCATCAAGAAGATATAGAATTCCAAAGATTTGGCATGCGTAACAATGTTGCCCAGCTGTGTATTTTGGAGGTATTTTGGGTTTGGTTTTATTTTTCTAAGTTTTTTCCATCCCGAGTTTTATATTTGCTCTGTTGTCTCTTTCATTAGAAGGATTTATGATCTGTGATACAAATTTTTAAATCCCCCCATCTTATATTCTGTTGTACTTCCTCCTGAATGTTATGCATACATGTGTTCTCGCTGCAATGAAACCAAATGTTTTTATATCTTATTACTCTATTTTATTATCTATTTACAGGCAAACCATGATAAAAAAGAATCTGACGCATGTAACCTAACCCCAATGTAAGTTTTACATGTCTAAAATGGGTAATATGAACACAATCATTTGCAGTCTTTGACATGGTTTTTGCATAACACTTGGGTGTGCTTGTATTTCATTATCCTTGAATGACTACTATTTACTTTTGTATACTACATTATTGCATACCAACCAGTGACTTGTTCCTATTATTTCCTTGTCTTCTTAAAACTTGCATAGCTAATTTTTAGCAGCAAAGTTTAAAATTGAAAATATTAATGTGTATATTCATTTATTCACATATGTTCTCTCTTACACACATGATGTCTATTTCACGAACAATGGTTTTTCAAGTTTTCCACATAGCAACTTGATTTTCATCTATAGGGAACCATCCACAGGAAAAAGAAGATTTGTTGTAGGAAACATACATGTGCTGTTCAACCCAAATCGTGGTGACATTAAACTGGGCCAGGTACTTCACTAGATGAGTAGCATTATACATATTTTGCATGTATAGTCATTTGTGTTTGTGCATGTGCTTCATTTTCTAAACTTTTTAATATTATATTTTTTGGGCCAGGGTTGGTGCAAATTATTTTACCTTAAATAAATGCATTTAATTGTCTATAGTTAATTAAGTTGTCTAATCTTCTTTTTATTATTTTGGAAACTTGCTCCATGATAATGGACAGGTCAGAATTTTACTTGACAAAGCTTACAAGTTGTCACAAAAATGGGGCAACATCCCTGTTATTATTGCTGGGGATTTAAATAGTGTTCCACAGGTATGATATTGCTTTATACTTAGTAGTTTATCTGTTTCAGATTAGTTATCTAATATGCTGTTATTTCATTGTCTTTTGTTTTGTTTCATCTCATGATGTCAGAGTGCCATATATAAGTTTCTGTCTTCGTCAAAGGTGAGTTTGGCATCTCCTTGTCATGGTATATTCTCTCTTGCCTTTTAGCTTATTTGTGAGCGGTATCTGAGAAATTTGACTATATGTAGTGTCTCAAACCTTCAGTAAATAATTTATCTGTGGATTACAGACAATGGAGGAACAGAAAGGGTATGAGAAAATGGGGCATATATTCCATTGTTTGGGAGTTTGAAAATAGATAGGATGGTAAAGGAATTCAAGAGGATCTATTCGCCCTTTGTTTCTTTCAAAAATTCAATTTTTGTTCCCTTGGAAATTGTTTGGAAAGGTTCCTTTCCCTCATTAATCTTGTGAACAGATGGAAAGCTAGCTTTGTGTAATTAATTCCCCTCCCTGTTCAGTTCATCCTTACTTGTCCCATTCCATTCTATTAAGTGAAAAATCCAAATTCAGTTAGAGGTGTGACTTATTCTTTGAGGAGAGGTGGCCATCAATGAGTTTTCAGTGTTTATTAGTAATTGCTTCATGTATTGCAGCTAGACATCCAATTACATGATCGCCGAAATATGTCAGGACAGCTTGAAATCCAGTCCAACAGAATCTTCAGATCACAGATTCCTGATGATGCCAGGTACTTTTTATGTCTTTCGTCTTAGTCTTGGTTACTATCTGTTATAGAAAAAGAACAACGCAATTATCAATTCTGGAACAGATTAAGGATCATTTATTTATCAAGACTGTAGATTATTTGTTGATTCGGATAATGTGGTCTTTTGTTGCTCTTAATGATATAATAATATTATTGCCTTTATTGTTGTTGATTATTTCCTTGTTTATGCTGTAAATTATGTTGCAATTATATCCTTTTATTTGCTGTACCTAATTAGGCTATAGAGCATCTACTTGATTTTGTAATCTTCTTTCCCTAATTACAAGATTCCCTTTGTACTATATTTCTATATAATTGATAGAGCTGAGAACTCTCCTCTAAACCAAGATGTTCACTCAACCAGTTTCTTGCCTCTGTTTCAAGTATTGTTATTATTTGTCCCATTTTAGAGGGAAGGGTTATCATCATTGTTTTTGTCAAACTTGAGGTATTAGGTATTCTGTAATAATTATTTGGGTATCTTGTGCAGCATTTCGATGACTCTCTCAAGGCAATTGTTATATAGATGGAGTGTGGAAGAACTAAGACTTGCAACAGGGGCGAAAGGAATTACTCATCTTCAGCACCAGCTCAAACTCCGTAGTGCCTATAGTGGTGTTCCTGTATGCTGTTTTAATCTGCCAGATAAAATTGTTACAATCGGCTATTTCGGCAACTTCATTGTGATATAAAGATTTAATATGGGAAACTATAAATATTTTCATTGGATATTCAAACAGTTGTGATATTTCCCACTTAATCTTCATAAATCTCATGTAGTTATGGCTGCAGGGTGACCATAAAACAAGAGATGATATTGGGGAGCCCTTGGCAACATCATACCACTCCAAGTTCATGGGAACTGTTGATTATATCTGGTAATTATATTGTTTAACAAACGCAAAAAATTATATGCATTTCCAGATTGTTTGTTTGTTGTTGTGACCGATGTCTGGTAATCAGGCATTCTGATGATCTTGTTCCACTTAGAGTTCTTGAAACCTTGCCAATTGATATTCTTAGAAGATCTGGAGGACTCCCTAGTGAGGTAATCTACTTAAAGCTAGTTCTTCAAACCATATTTGGTAATGCGCTTATGTATCTTTTCCACTTTGGATTTGGATTATCAATATCTTTATGATTCTTATATGCCTTGTAGAAATGGGGAAGTGATCACCTAGCTGTTGTATGTGAGTTGGCTTTTAGCAAACAACAACAATGTATGAGGTCTGAACCTTAAGCTGATCACCCAATATGGAGATTGAGAGTCAAAGCATTGTCACCCTGGTAATTCTCATTGAATCGTACCATTATGTGCACCTCTTTCCCTTTCAAGATTTCTTACCCTTCTGATTCCTTTTGCCGTGAAGGAGCATGATGAGATCTAGCTGTGAATTGCACTTGACAAACATCGTCTTGCAATTGTTCTGCAAACTCCTCCAACTTTGATGTTGCGTGGAACTTGAAAGTGCTCTAAAATTCATCAAGAACTTGCTGTAAAGTGAGCATTCTATTACGATGTTCAGAGAGCAGTTGGTGTATATATTAAATATTATGATATTCTTCAAAATTGAAACTCCAATTCTCCAAATGTAATAGTGAAATATTTATCAATTCATGAGACATTGCCTTTTACGTCCCTCTTTCCCCTCCAATTCTTGAAATAATTACCCATTGTACTTCAAAGTTTAGTCACATCATGGTCGTTGTCTTTCTTCTTTGTTAACACAATTTTATGATGTTTTTGTTTATCCGTTGAGTTTATTACACTTAAACTTGAAGAAAATATGAAAGGAATTTTTTATCCAGTAGGCCATTTTAGCGAAAACCAAGCAGATAATTGATATGATATGACTTTTTTTCTAATATTTTAGAAGTTAGAGTATTTATTTTCTCCTTTAAGAAAAGCTTATGAATAAACAAGGATATTTTCAAATGATCCATGCTTAATTAGTTTTTTGTGCTTACATCTTGGGGGAAAATAGTCGTTAAAATTGTTCATGAGGGGAACATTTATTCTTTGTAATTGTAATGCTTTTGCTTTTAACTTTACTTTGGCATTTTCTTTTTGTTTTGATTTTCCATGCAATAACAGTAGCCAAAACCAAATAAAGTACACAGTTGGGAGCAATGTCTTTTCAAAGTGGATATAATAAGAAAGAAGGAAAATGACCAAAACGTGAGGACATTGAAGAAAATATGAAACAGATTTAGTTTCTTAACAAAATTGAAAATCTACAAATGGTATCTCCAATCTGCAGCAAAAAACTGCAGAGTTCTTGACAATGGAAATAAAACCTCAAGTCTCAACAATTAAAATGCAATATGCTAAAACTCATTTTGTTAGCCTATATACTCTAATAACTGTGCAGCCACTAACCTATATTCTGAAACTTCTTCTATAAAAGAAAAGTAAAAAAATATAGTTTTTTCTTAAACTAAAATTAACTTAATATAGAAATTCTGTTATAATAATTTTGACTTAAGAAGATTTTTTTCAGAAAAACTAATGTAAAAACTCTTCCAAACAAGTGATTAAATTTTTTTTTATGAGTTTTCCAAATTTAGAGTTTCATCAATCCAAGCTAACTCATCAAAAGCACTGTCCACAGGGGGAAGGACAGTGGCTTCCCCATGTTCCACATTCCACATAAAACCACCTTTGATGTCATTGTCTGAGAAATTATAAAAGTCATTACCAAGCAACATTCCCCCTTTCTCTGCTTCATCCAAATAGAAATCTTCATGACCAAACAATGATGGCACAAACTCCTCTAACAAATGTTGGGTTGAATTATCTTCACTATTAACTGGTTCTGTATCAATGCCTCCTCCTTCACCAACTTTTTCCACATTCACCTTTTCTTTGACTGAATCATTCAGGTCATTAACATCTGGTGGAGCTTTTGTAGTGCTGACATCAAGCACTGATGATGGAGATGCATGAAACAACATTTCTTTGGAACTCTCAAATACCCTTTTGCTAGAAGCCAACAAATAGTTTTCAAACTCATTCTTCTTCCTCTCATAAGCCATAGCAGCCTCTTGTTCAGTATCAAATGTACCAAGCCACACTCTGACCCCTTCAATAGGGTCTCTAATTTCTGCTACATATTTCCCCCATTTCCTACGTTGAACACCTTTGTACATGCTTGATGATTTCCTCATTCTCCTACTTGAAAAATAGCCTGATGAACTTGCTTTGATCTTTTCACTGTTTGCATCTTCTGAAGAACTCTCTTCTTGTGATTTGCTTTGCATGCATGGAAGCAAGATTTCCTTGACAACACGCTTGGAACAACCATCAAACTGATAGCCATTGCTCAACAACTTATCATCTTCTTCACTTGAGTAATCTGTGGCATCAGGGTCAGTGTACACAATTCTAAGTTTCATCATTGTTCTTACGTCTACTTCTTTGGCTGGAACCTTCTCTTTTCCTCTCTTACATTCCATTCCTTGTTGCCGAGTTGCTCTTGGAATGCCTGACATCTTTTTGGTACTACACAACAACTGTCTTTCACCAAAGATAATCCTATATTCAAGTATAGAAAAATCACTATAAGCAGTAACACTTGACATTCTAAACCAGAACCAAAAAAAGCAAAAAAGTAAAGAAAATACAAAACAAGGGATTAACCAAGAATTTTGAGAATAGAAGCCAAAAGTCGCACAATAACTATCAGTCACTCTTACTTGTATCAACTATCAAAGCATTCAAACCAAACATAAACCCTTCATCAAAGGGATAAAGAAATGAACATTTCTGATACAAAAAAACTGTAAAACCTTTGGTAGACACTGAATTAGAGATACCAAGGTGAACTCACATACCCTTTTGATCTTAATCTCAGGAACTGATGGAGTGAGCAGAGTTGCATGCAAAGGCCAAAGACTCAAGGAATCACAGCACAGAGAAACTGCTTCAATCAGATATTCAGATTCATGCAGTTTTGTGCAGAAAGAATTTACTATACAATGTGGAGGGGAAGTGAAGGGGACATAGAAACAAATGTTGTAATAAATAAGCAGTTGAAAGTCTAAGATAACCAAAAGTAACATACCAATGACTCTATATTATATCATTGTTTAGGAGTTGTGAAAATTTTGTTTCTTATGGATACAACAAGGAAACCAAAGCAGCAGCCAGTGATGACATTATGGAAAGTAACTGAAGTTGAATTTGACTGGACAATGATGTTCAAAAACTTGTTTCTCTCTCCTGAATTCTACCTCTTTGCATGCTCTTCACCTTTTTACAATTTCACTTCAACTCACATCTTTTCAAATGATTGAAACATATAACAAAATTATGTAAAACTTAGTTTTTTTTATACACATTTAACTAGAACTTTAAGGTTTCATTTTAGATTAATTAAACTTTTTAAAAAATCAAAGTAGATCAATTTCCAACACAAGTCACTAAGACATTTCATAGTTTATATTAAGTATTAAATTTTCTTTGTTTAAGAAATAACTAGAATTTGTTTTGAAAGTTATTAATGTAAATATTGAAATAAATTAAAAAATCCTTATTATTTTATTAAAAACTGTGAGTGTTAATTAATTTGATTTTCTTTTAAGATTGAAACTTCTTCAGTTACTTTGTAACTGTAGTAAGTATAAAAAAAAGTTAATAAACATTTGTATTTATTTTCCTTTTACATGAAATGTTAGAAAATGAGGAAAAGGAAAACAAATTGGTGGGTCCAGTCAAGACAAATTCCTTCTTTCTTCTTTTCTTTTTCTGGTTTTTCTTGTTTTTCTGGTTTCCTTTGTTTTTCTGGCTTTCTTTTGTTGACAACAACTCAGCTTTTTAAGAATTGAAAAAGGGAAGGTTACATTTGCAAAATAGTAACTGAAAGAAATTCATTAATGAGACATTAATTTAATTAATATGGGAATTTGGCCTAAACATTAAATATTTTATCATGTCTATATGTTTTCCATTCCAAAATTATAATTTGACAACTGAAAGAGTTATATACAGCTCATTATATGATAATTTTAAAAAATACATATATAATAAAAGATAAATTTATAATTAAATAATGTAAAAAGATAATTAAAATAATAATATTGGTGTAAAAAAAAAGTGAGATGGTTTAGTTTCTTCGTTTCCTAGAAAATAATTTGCTTAGATAAACTAATAATAATAATATTAATAATAAATAAAAATGTAAATATAAATTAGTTTAATTAAAATTAATTAAAGATATAACAACATCAATTAGTTTAAATTTAAAAAAAAACATTAAAATTACAAGAAAAGAGGAATTAAAATTAAAAAATGTTATCTCTCAATAATGTGGTTTTTTTTTTATTAACACTTTAAGAATATTATCAACATAATTAAGCTTTTAGAGATATTATGAAGTTACTTGCCAATTAAGACATGCTACCTCTAGGAAATGGAACTTAAGTAAAGTTCCATATATTTAGTTAGTATTGAATTTAATGGATGAAATGCATTTCTATTTAGATTAAGAGGTGAAGTTTTTTTTTTTATGTGATACTTTTTGTTGGAGACGTATGAAGATTATGGAATTAACTCATATTAAGTTAAGTTTGGAGTTTAGATAAAGTATTTTGTGTTGAAGTAATTTAAAACAATTGTAGTGTGTAAGAAAATTGATGTTTTGGATAAGTAAAATCATACTTTAATTGGTAAAATGATAATTTCAAAATAAAACTAAATGTAAGTTTTCTATCATGTACTTATATCATATTTGAACTTTTGACATTTATTTTAAGTTATGAGTAACTATTGCACGCACCACTCAATCTCCCTTAAGGATCATCATGAATGTTCAATCGACCGTTAAAGTTTATGACTGAGGTTTGAGTTGAGATTAATGTCGAGATAATTTTGTCTTCTATGTGAATGAGAGATATTGAAACAATTGTTTCCTTCAAGTGATAAATTGATTGTTCAAGCATTATGTAAGCAATGATACATGATGTTTCTAAAACTTGTTGTATTATAGGAGTATTCTTGGTGAATGATTGATGTGATGCTTAATCAATAAAAACGGATTAAACAAAAAAAATACATATTAATTTTTTTTTTCTAAAATTAATATCACTCGAGATATACGTAAGATTGCTCAAACAAATTTTTCTAACATTTAAAAAAATAAGATCAAACTAACTTCATAGGAAATTATATTAAATTGGCGAATATATGTATTATATAAGACAACATACATAATTTTATTATGAGTGAGTGTGTGTGGCAAGAGATATGTTAAGCATAAATTACAATTGATAGCTTCTTATAAAAGTAATGAATTTCTTCATTTATAATTTTTAATATTTTTTATTGATTAAATAATACTAATATTTGAGGAAGCCCTTTAAAAAATGGTATGGGTAAAATTATGCTTTTAGTAGTATGTTGAATGCACTCAATTAAATTTTTCTACCAATTAACTTACTAAAATAATTTTTTTCTTGAGATTATCAATGACAATGGCAAGTTATATGTTCTTTTAATCTGTAAATTTTAAAATTAAATCATCTTCTTCTAATTTAAATAAACAAATTCTATTTGTTTCTGGAATAAATATTTTTTGAAAATTTTGATTATTTTAAGTTTAAACAAACTAATCAAATAGGCCACTTCAGAATGAAAAAAAAAAAATCAACAGAATAGTCTTATCTGAATATTTTTATTTTTGGTAATTAAAATTATTTTGAAATGTAGCTTTTAAAATAGTTATCAATGTGTAATTGGATTTTTGATTTCCTTGTTAAATTATTATTATTATTATAATTAAATTTTAAAGAGAAAGGAAGAAGAAAGAATTCTACTATGGAATGAAACGAGTCGTTTAGATCTGATCAAAGTCTTCATCTTCTTTCTCTCTTTGTTTGTTTAGGTTTCGCAGAGCTTCCTTCAGCGCATTTTTCCGACCCATTTACCTCATTTCACTCTTTCAACCACAACGACGCCGTTCAAGCCTTCCAAATTCCAAATTCAAACTCATTGAATCGTATCCTATCATATCGTATCGTATCATCATATCGCGTCGCACGATATCTCGGTTCCTTTGCTTCCTTCTGAATTCCCATTGATCGATCGCAATTGAGAGATGGGAAAAGCGAGGGACAGAACCGAGGATTTCAAAGATGCCGTGCGCCACACTGCTCACTCTTTGGGCTACGACGAGGTTTTGTCATCTTCATAATTCACAATTTTCTTATCTTCATAATTCAAATCGCTAACGTTTCTTGTGTGTGAAAATGCCACGTTTGGGTTTGGCTGATTAGGGTTTATGAACACGTGTTAATTGTGATTGGTTATTGGTTATTGGTTTCACCATTGAATTGTTCCTAATCTCACCGTGATTGAATTCTTTTGGCAGGCTAAATTGGCGTCCATTATGGCATCTTTCATTATTCATAAACCTCCGCAAAGGTCTCCATTTTCCAAAGCCGCATTGAAGACGGTAGACTCGGATTTCAAATTGTTCTTTTGTAGTGAGCTATGATTAGTTTATTCATGTCTGTAGTTGTTGTGTTGTGCTAATTTTTTTGTGACGTGACATTTTTTCTTGGTCTTTGTTTTTAGCTGGAGAGTATTGGAGAGCTGGATCAGTTTTTGTTGAAGCATAGAAAGGACTATACGGATCTGCATCGCACCACAGAAAAGGAAAGAGATGGCATCGAGCATGAAGTAAGCTGGGATTCTAGTTTTAGGAGTATTCTGGTGTCACATTTGATGATTGGAAAATAGTACTTGTTGGCAAAAGTATGGTGTTTCGCCTTGGGCATGATTTTTATGCTTGTTCTTGGCTGCATTGATGATTTAGAGCTTTCTCACCACTGTGTTGTTCATGATATGACATGAGTTAGTTTACTTAGCTGTGAAGTCTTTTCCTTTATACATGTTGTCTAGGGAAAGAATCAGCCAATAGAAAGAGAAATTAGCAATAGCAAGAAAGTGATCAAGAAGCAAGTGATAGATAGAAGAGATTACGATATATATGCAATTCAATTATGGTCCCATCTTAGGCGGGTATTAATTTTATTTTTTTCCACTGCTAGCACTATCATTATTAAATCACATTGGTTCTCTCAGTTTATTTCCTTCCGAAGGGGTTCTCACAAATCAGTGCACAGTTGAATTTTCAGAGGGTTTTTTTTTTTTTTTATCTGTTGTTCACACCATTTTTTCAAAGTTCACACCTCACAACAGCATATAGATAGAAATTATTTTAAGCCTGCCAAGCAATTTGGGTTTTACCTGTGTATATAAACTTTATTAGCCTTTTCTGTGATTTTGGGTAAAAAAGAATTGATATCTCTTCATCGTATTATGCTTGAGAAGTTGTACAGAGTTTTGCTTATCACTTACAAATATTTTGTAATTAATTTGGTGCAGGTTAGTACTTTTATTAAAACATGCCAGGAACAAATTGATATTCTTAAGAATAGTATAAATCAAGAAGAGGAAACTTCGAAAGGTTGGCTTGGTATTGCGGCTACAAAATCTAATGCCGACACGATTGCCCACAAACATGGGGTGGTGAGGACATCTTGTGCTTGTTGATTCACTTATTTACTACGTATGTTGGTTGAGCAGCTGTATGATCCCTTATGCAGAGTTTATGCTTGATAATGTTATCTGAATACTAATACATTCATGAATTGAGATGGCTATTTACTTTTTTGTATGCTAATGTTTACTTGGCCCCAATTTTAGGTTCTAATTTTGAGCGAGAGACTCCATACAGTCACTGCACAGTTTGATCAGCTAAGAGCTGTACGCTTCCAGGATGCTATTAACAAAGCAATGCCACGGAGAAAACTTAACCGTGTAACCAGAAAAGATTCTGCAGAAACCTCTAAATCAGATGGCATGGAGCTCAGTGAACCTGAAGAGTTACGTGCTGAGCCTCTAAGAGTCCAACAACAACTCTTGGACGATGAAACACGTGCCCTGCAGGTGATAAAAATCAATTTCTTTATGAAATTCTGTAGGACTTATTCTGTCATTAGTTTGATTGAAGATTTTTAGATTCTCCCTAACTAACCCTTTACCATTGTTTCTTTTCCTGTAGGTGGAATTGACTACTCTTCTTGATACTGTTCAAGAAACCGAAACTAAGATGGTGGAAATGTCTGCTCTAAATCACCTCATGTCTACACATGTTTTGCATCAAGCTCAGCAAATTGAGCATCTTTATGAGCAGGTTAGATAACATATATTCTCCACTCTTGCTTTCTTGTTTTTTGGGAACATTTTAAGGCTGTCATCTATCATGTATATGCTGCCCACACACCTTCCAAGTATAGCCAAGTGATGTGAAACTGGAATTAGTGTGGAACAGGGGATGGAAATAGATCACATATATAAAATAGGATAGGTATGCTTGATTAATCTCAAATTCAAGGCTTAAATCTGCAAATCTTAGTAAGCAGCTAACTTAATAGTATGCAAATCCCGCATCTTGAAATAAATTTATTAAAAATACCCCCAATAAGTAAGAACCTCAAGAAAACTAAAATTTCCAGAAGTAAATAAGTAAGCAATACTTTATACACGTAATAATTATAATATCCACATTCTGTTTTTAATTAATACCGTGAAGGTGTAATATTTTTTACAGGTTTCCTCATTGTAGTGCACAATGATTGCAATTTGTTTATTCTGCCTAAAAACTAGTTGCATTTCCAATTTCTAAGAAATATAATCATGCTTCTGCTGGCTTTTCCAGGCTGTTGAAGCCACTACGAATGTGGAGCTCGGTAACAAAGAACTCTCACAAGCCATTAAAAGGAATAGCAGCAGCAGGACATTTCTTTTACTGTTTCTATTTGTGCTTACTTTTTCAGTTCTCTTTCTTGATTGGTATAGTTAAATGCATTTGGTTCTCTGCTAGCACAGTGTATCTTCTTATAGACACTCTGCCCCCTCTCTCGTTTTTCCCTATTGCTGTCAATATCTGTTTTTACCTCTAGGAAGGCATCTTTTTTCTATATACGATGTGTTGTTTGATGGAGACAGATTTTACTAATCAATTTATGAAGGGAAGACAAAAGAGACCTCCCTACTGTTTTGTAGGAGGGTAGAAAAATCAAAATATTTTATTTGGTTTGTAAATTTGGAGAGAGAAAAGGAAAGTGAATGGATAAAAAATTCTTTTTTCTTTTCCTTTAAATCAATCCAGTTGGAAATTTTAAAGAATTCTTCACTGAACCTGTTATACCAGACATTATCTTTGTCATCATATCTTCTGCAATGGAATATTTTTATTATCAACTAATTACGAGATTGAAGATTCAATATCAATTATTAAATATTACAGTTTTTGGTACTTGCAGAAAGAAGACAGTGACATCAAATTCTTTGGAAAAATGTTGATAAGTGAAAGTATCGTGCTTGACATGAAAAGATATAAATTAAATTAAATTAAATTTCCTTAAAGATAATGTTAATCAAAAGTCTTACTATTAGTTAAAGAAACTGTACTTTCTTCCAGGACTAATTAACAAAAAGAAAAACAAATGATAATTTAATTTGATATTAAAGAAACTCAAAATACCCATCACAAATTGACAAAAATCACTGTATATTATGCTAAAATTGTTAGAGTTAGAGAAGGATTATTCAATGAAAAAAAAACATTTTTCATATGAAAACAATTAACACGTTTCATGACAAACCATCCTCTGACTTCATGTTCTAAAAAACACAGGATTTTCAATTGTTCAAATAACAAAATAGATGTAACTATCACAACCATGTTTTCAAATAACATTACCATTTCTTTATGAGGAAACAAAATGTACAGGATAAAAATGGGGGGCCATTGTTAGACTAAAAACTAAAACGACAAGGTTTTATTCACGAAGTCAGCAACCACAAAAATGTAATTTCTCTTTATATTTTCCCTATCATTTCCATGGTGCACAATTTCTCCACCTCAATTCTCAGCATTAAAGGAGGTTCATTTTCAACTGCACACATGTGAGCTGTCTCTTACTCATGCTTCATCACAGAACAACACCTACAACCTGAAAATGGACCACCCAAATGTCACTCAATAGATGTTTCCTTTAAAACATAAAACCATCACAAGTGTTGCTTCAAAAATCTTGATGCTTTAATAATATTCATTATATGGGTATTTTAAATTTAAATAAAAACAAACTAAAGAAACAACAAATGTTTTTATCTATAACTAGGTATCAAGAGAATATGATCTTTCAGAGTACATATTTTGCATAACCTATCTTACTCCTATAACTACCACTATGAAATATTACTTCTTCCCTACTTTATTAGTTATTTTTTATTTTAATCACTGTTCTCTCCCTTGCTCTGCTTCTCTGATAATTGCAGTCTCCAAATCACTCATATCCTTCAATACCACACCACCAACTATTCACTATTATTATTTAACCTTTATTCCTCTTTTTATTTATTTTTTATAAAATAGAGGCACTAACTCCCTCTTTTTTCCTAGTTATTAATGATGAATCTTATATTATATAAAGATGAATAAATTAAGGAGATAAAAAAAACCTTTCAAATTAGTAAGAAACTTTTGAAAATAAATTATTAAGATCGAAGCATATTATCTTTATTAGAATGGTATGTCAGTATTCAGATTAAAAATGATCAAGACTATAATAATTTTAGAATTAAGTGGTCTGAAAGGGAATGATATCTAGAATTTGATACAATGTAACAAGACTTAGAATTTAAATTTAACTAAAAATAAAAAAGGTATTTGAAATGGAAATTGTTTATAAATAAAAAATAAATTGAAATGCTTAATTGAAGATAAGCCATGTCACCATGTGACTTGGTAAGAACAAAAATAACTACTAAAAACTCATTCGATGATGAAAATTCAAATTTATAAAACAGTAGTGCATAATAATAATTTATTATTTGAGTGTCAAAGTCATGAATAATATGGTATATGGTTCATATCAAGAGCTGCATGTTTAAACTTGTAAAGAGAAATATTAATCATTCCAAGCTAGCTCTCATCCAGAAGAATGAAGATTGGTGAAACAAAAATTGAGCATATAATTATTGAAAGAAAGAAACTTCAATCACTATAGGAGAAGGGCAGCATGCTGTTGTCCCATCTCCATAAGCCTGATAGTATCATATTTTATTAGTCCATCACAATATTGACTATTGCACAAACACCAACTTCTACACATAATAAATAACTTTTTGTTTCAGAAGTTACACAGTTGTTTCACCAGTCAAATCAACCAAATACAACAGAGACAGAGACACCAACAATGACAAACAGAAGTACATACATAAATATTTAATTGCTTACTTACAGTTATAGGACAAAATTTGGGGTAGCTAAACTCAACTCCCTGTAGTGGGTCTTCTATTCACCACCAAATCATCAGCTGAATAATAATCAGCTATGAGCCGGTACATATATGAAGGGTTGTGCCCTCCCCTGAGAAGTAATTTCCAGTCATGTGAGTGCAGAAAAGGAAACTGATTAGTACACATTTTGTGAGGTCAATGACAAAGGAAAGGAAGTTTTTCCAATCAATTTCGGTTTAACTTACGTGTCAGTAATAAAGAGACTAACAAATTTTGGCGGCACATAATCAAAGGTTGGATTGACAACATGAAGAGAGCCGGCACAGCTTGCAGAATCCATGCAATCTGAGAATTCCCCAAAGTCAAGTAGCTCAGATGGGGATCTCAGTTCATTCAGTAGGACTTCAGGATTGTGAGGATACAAAGGACATAACTGTCAACAAAATATAGCAATTTTCAGCAAATGCCAAAAAGTGTTGGTCCTGAGATGATGAAGGATCACAAACTATTTTTTAAATGGCATCAAAGTTTCCTTAAAAGCAATTAAGGGAAAGCATGGGGGTATTGTACATTATTAGTAATATTATCACAACTTGACACATCTTAACTGAGTCAATACCTAAGAGGCATCTATTTCATTATCATCATATAAAATATTTTTAAATTTTCAGAATTTCAAATCTCTACAAACCTCATCATTAGGTCAGGAGTTTGAGATATCAAGACTTGACTAGTTTGAGATATTTACACCTCATCAGAATAAAAAATTTAGTAACATCATTTTAAACTAATGGCTAAAAAAATTACAAGCTGTTTAGTATAGATGTATATTTCAAAGATTTTGTATTTATATACATACATTCCCAAATCCCAAGTCATCTAAAGTCCCACACCATTATCTCTTCCTGAATACCCTTCTAATGCATAATAAGTTGTCTTAAACTTAATAGCCTATCATATTCAATGCCTCACGGATGAATTTCATAATAACCTATCATCCTCTTTCCAAATTTAACAGAACAGGAAGTAAAATACAGAAAAATCATAAGTCATAAGCATTCTTGTTTCCTGAGAACATGCCAGATGTGAGGGCACAAAGATATTACATGTTAAGAACTCACCTTGTGACTCCCAGCAAGTACAACAAATGGAACAGCATGCCTTTGAGCTGCAAGTGCAACCATATTTAACCCAACTGGGGCAATAACTCCACCATTAGCCATGACAGCATGAGCTCCAACTATAACCTATATAATGGCACGTTTAAATCAACTTAACTTCAGTACAAAAGCTTAATTGATTCCAAAAATTATGCCAGGATTTTCACATACCATGTTCACTCGGGAAATCAATGCAAACACTGCAGAATCGGAAATTACTGTGGTCTGTAAGCCTCTGGCAGCCAATTCTTTTGCAAGGATATGTCCTTGGTATCTGATTGCACACACAGTCAACATTAAATGGTCTTATGAAATATTTAAACAGGTTTCTTAATAGTAAATCACCATCATTCCATGCAAATGTTGGATGGCCACTACTGCTAACCTTGGGGCACCTTCAGCAACAAAGACCTTAAATGATCTTTGTTTTTCCTTCGCAGCATAAAGAAATTCCAACACTGTTTTTGAGCTGCCTAGCGTTAAAATTACCTCACTGAAAAACATGCAAACATCAGTGTAAGAGATAAGAAAAAAGAATAAAAGACTTTATTCCATCTAAAGAAAAAAATGTTAGTACTGCAGATTAAGAAAATTTTCTGCAACACAAAACAACCTTAAATTTGAGAAAAACATCAACATAAGATAACTCTTTTTCTCAATATACAAAAGACAAACCAAGTCAGAGTTTCTATCAAAAAGATAAAATATTGAAGACTACATTGTCTGTTGTTGTAAATTAACCGATATTTATTAAATATAAACGCAATATTCTAAGGTAATGTTATAACCGTCAAGTTTGTTCTTCGACAAATAATTTCAGCCAATAGTAGAAAACCCCAAAACAATTTTACATATTCATAAAATAATAAGTTTACTTTTTATCTGTTATATATCCAAGACCAGTAATCCCATCACACTGAAAATAAAGGTAATCCAAACTCCACAGGATGCTAAAAAAGGGTAACATAAGACAGCTCCAAGTAAAGCTGTTGAAAAGGTAGCGTACAAGAGCAAGAAAGAAAAGGGAATAGGGGACAACCTATGACCCTTCTAGATAACAACAAAAAGCAGCTTTATGTAAAGCTGAGCAATAGATAAAAAAGAAGGGGTTATTTTAACAAGTGTTTGATAAACTCAATCAAATAAATAAGTAAATAAAAAAATAGATGTAATCTTCCTATATAGTTGGATACTTAACATGTGCACTGCCTGGTATACAATGGTTATAAATAACAACTAACAGTTTAGTTTGTGATTATTCATTCAGAACATCTAGAGATAGTTATAATGTACTGTTCGCTGCTAAGGCCTGGTAAAAAATACCCGACAAAGGAAACAAAATCTTTCAATGCTCCATTAAGAGATAACTCTTGGATGTTGGAACCCTTTATACAAATACCCATTTAGACCAGAATAAGTCTTAGGATTGCTCCCGAATAAAATAGCAAGGCTACTGGAACATTGTCGGATCAAACCATATGGTCTGTAAATATATAAAAGTTTCATTGCAAGTTTTTCACGGTCACAGAACAATTTGGATTTTGGAAAGCAAGTATAGTATGTTTTCAGACAAGCACTTTAAAGTATGTAGTCATAAACAATATATATTTAGACTAGTTTCATGGGAAACAAACTTGTGGTGTATGTGCTCCACTGCCTGCTCAGCAATTTGTTCATAGCAAGTAGATATGTCTTGAATAAGTTCATTGACTGCTTCAATGACATCATGCTTCAACTTCCGAACTTTTGAACCTTTATCAACAGCTGTAGAAAAGGAAAACAAAAATCAACACAAAAAGACATGCAATTAAACACCCAAACAACAACAACAACAAATATTTCATCGTCAAATGTCACACAAGGAAACAGTATTATAAATTATTCACAGGGATCAACAAAATAATAACCAGTAAAAAGTCAATCAAGTATTCTAATATCTTTAAAAATTTTGAGAAAATGATAATATTTTATGCATCAGCGAAAATTATCAAACCAACAAAAAATCTTTTGTCTTACATGGGTTTTTGCATTCGAAAGGATGAAATAAAAAATGACTTCTTTATTGCATTTAACCATGAATTTCTGCATGTCCAGAGAAGCAAAACCCTTTTCTTATTACGAAGCAAAAGGAAAATATATTGAAAATATTATAAAAGTTATAAAAATCTCAATAGCCTAGTGTGGTCCTCACATCTACTTCTCCCGTCAGATTCACCCCCAGAGGAAGATGTGTGGGGAGCGGCAGCTGAATCAGACGTATCCTCTAGAAGAGTTTGTAACGATGGTGCACGTAATGTACTTCTAGCAGCAGCTGCTACAGCAGCAGCAGATAAAACAGGATTTTCATCTCGCTCTGCATCATCTTCATCATCACTTGCAGCTGATACCCCCAAACCAGCCATAGCAGCTGTCGCAAGGGAAAGATCCTCTTCCCTTATAATGTGCAAAATACGCATCACAATATTTCCCACGGCTAGCTCTGCAACAACATACAGTAAACAATAAACCAATCACCATAATTGCCAAATCACAATAAACTTCTGCATGTGACTGATAGGGGCACAAATATTTCCTTGAATTTGAGGACAAGGACACCTCCTTTGACTAAATATAACACAAATTTGATTAATCATCACCTTCCATTCATGGTGGTGGTATTTAAACTAATTACAGTGGCCAGCCATTGGCTCTCCACTATGGTAGCAACAGGAAAGGGTATCTGCAACATGCAAATTGGAATAAAAGGTAATTGGCAGATGTAACAAACTTCTCTACTGACACCTAATGAGTCATGCATCATCAATCCAAATCCTTCAGGTAATCTGGTGGCTTCTTTGATGTTCTCTTGGGCCTAGTCTCATGGACTTTCTTGGTATGGGTCGCATGTCTATCAATGACTCTAAAACATTCTTCAATAAAAGCATAAATAACCTAAGCATTCAGGTAGCAAAAAACCACAAAATAGCACATTTCAACTGTTATAATCATTGAGAAAAATAGATACAAAGTGCATTTTTTGAGTCAATCTCAAAAACTAGTTCATGGAATGAGAGTTACCTCCCACTTACACTACGTATCTATATGGCTAGTCAATGTAACCACTCCTCTCACACCAATGACTAGACATCTCAAATGTCAATTTTGCAGAATTGGATATCTGCAAGCTGCGCTTTACCGAGCTAATAGGCCAAACAACAACCATTTAGGATAGGTTTAAATCCTATCTTAGTATTTGGATTTGAGACTAATTCAACTGAAAGGCTAGTTTATGGAATAAGGATTCTTACCACTTATATATTATGTTAGTTATATTATATGTGTAGGGAATGTTGAATCTCTGACATGCATACTTATAGTTATAAATAGATTATTAAAAAGCTTGATCTTAACATACCAACAGGATTGGCAGCAATAAGCTGCTCCCCAATAGCCCTTACTGCATGAATCAGAGCTGTGGCCTGGTTTGTGTGTGGCACCCGCTGCTGTGATATGACAGACCGGAGCAACTCTGCTGTGAGCTTTGCTGTTGCCTGAGAACCTTCAATTTTACTAGCATCACTCAGCAAAATAAATAAATAAGAAATCATAAATAAACAATAAATAGATAATAAATCAAACACACACATACAGAAAACCAACAAAACAGCTCATAAACCTCAAAATATGGTTCCTAATACACCATTTATTGAACTCAAAAAGTGTCAGAGGAGTAAAAGATTACCGTTTCTTAAGCTTATTCAGAAAATCATTCACAAGGGTCTGAACATCCGGCATTTTGGGCAAACTCAACCTGAAAATAACAGTACTAATAATAAGAAAAAGAGAAAAAGGGTTTTACTTTATGAAATTCAGATAAAAGGGTAACCTAAAGTACAATTACAATGTCAAGGGTCTTCTTCAATTGAAATTGGAACAAAGAGTGTTTGCGACAAAATATTAGAGAATGAAAGAGAAAGAGTACTGAATTTGATTCGCAGTTGTATCCGCTGAACCCAGATTGTCTGCAGTCGAGGATTTAACAAGTCACCAGTGAGCTAATTGTAACCGTTAGATAAAAGTCCTCGGATCATAATGTATGTCGTAAATCAAACTTCAAATATGCATCCGAAATTAGAACCGTTGATCTTCATCAAACGGTGTAAGTTCACAATTGCAATAATAAGATGTAGTGAACTCAGTTTCATGTTGGGCTTTTTCATTTCTGTTCGAGGATTCCAATAGTCCAGGTTTGAGTAGTTACTTTTTTATTATAGATAGAAATAAGTTTTTAAAAAAAAACGAATATTTAAAAATAAATTGATGCACACAAATAATAATATAATTTAATATAATATATTATACATGTTGTAAACTTATTAAATATGTGTTTTATTTTATTTTTAAATATTCTAGATTAAATTTTAAACAATGTCTTGTTTCGATTGTTACTTTAGTTTAACTAATATATTGTTGGTAAAGAGTCAAATTTCCTTAATGAAAAAAAAAATCACTAAATAAAAGACAAACTGTATCTATTTTTAGAACTGGAATTTACATATGTCCACCATTAGATTCACATGTTAAAGATTCTTCAGAATTTTATAATATAATTTAGTTTAGATAATTTAGATTTTATGAAAAAAAATATTCATATAAATTATTGGAAGAAAATATACAAGTCGATGTGTTTGAACACTACAATCGAAAATAAATAAATTAATATTTAACTAAAACAATTTTTAAAATAATATTTAACTTTAATTATTTGTATTTTAGTTATTTGTTATTTTATATTATAAATTAATTAATCTCTAACTAAATTAATGACTATTTTTATTATTTTATAAATTAATAAATTAGTTTTAAAAATGTGAAAATATTTTATTGTCCTAATAATGTATTTAACATTATTTTTAAAATATTTTAAATTTATTTTTTAAATAATATGTATATATATATATATATATATATATATATTGGTGTCATAAAATATATGCATCTAAAAAGTTATAAAATAAATTATATGTGGAATTGAAAAAAAAAATTATAAACAGGATATATATTGAATATATTTATTTTTTTACAAAATAAAAAAAATCATGAAATTACATTCATGCACATGAATATTAGTATATAATGTTATGAATTATCACGATTTATTCTTAACTTTTTAAATTATAAGTAATTGATTATGTAATTAACTAGTTTATTTAAAATTGTAAACTTTCATATGTATCTTATCTTTATAAGACATTATACTTATCACTTAATAAAGTCATATTAATACTAAATATAGTACATATAGAATATAGAATGAGAGAGTTTTTCTTTTAAATATTTCTTTATTAATCTTCAATATAATATAAAATTATATATCACATTTAGTTTTAAAGTATTTATTCTCTCATGTATTTCATAATACTATTATATTGTATAATATATTATCTTATCTGATTTATGATAATTTCTTTAACTTTTTTTAATTATTTTTTTAGTTTAAACAATAGTGATGAACATCTCGATCGTATAAATTGAACAATATGTGAATCATCGCAATTGAATATATTCCTAACTTAAAGCAAATGTAATTTTAGTGTAAATTTTGGAAAAATAAATATTTTTTTAAACTAATATATAAATTAACTACAAAATTTGTGTTAATCTAAATTCATAAAATTCAAGTTTAATTCATATCTATAAATATGATTAATAAATACAAAGTAAATGTACACATTTATTATCTTCAGTCACCGAATACTAAATATTAACTTAAATAAATTTTCACAAATATCTCCACTTACCAGCCAAAAATAAAAAATAAAAAACTAAGAAATTTACACCAATAAATTTGAACATGTAACATTTCCGAACCATAGGAACCTTATGATTTATAGGAGAACTAAAATTTATTTAACCTTTTAAAATAGAATGTTAGAGAAGCATTGACATAAAATATAAAAGATATAATTATTTAAAAAAATGTTTAAAGTGGTGGAAGAGTAAAAAAAAGCAAGAGAATAAGTGTACATTGTACTTCATTTGTTGTTGTTTGTTGAACATATGTCTTAGTTGTGGAAAATTGTTTTGGGACATCTTTTGGTCAATTCAGTATTGAGCAGGGTCATGCATTTATTTCCACATGTGTTTCTTCCTATTTCGTTTCTTTGTGGAATATTTTTAACCAAATAATATGAGAATCAATGAATTAAAAAAAAAAAAAAAAACTGGATGTCAAAATGTCTATTTATAAAATATGGATGCTATTTAATTAAAAGTATAAATAAGATCATTTTAAAATTTAAATAAATATAAATACGATTTAGTATAAAGATTAGCACAGTTTTTTCTATTTCGTTTAATCACATAACAATTTCTACAAATTAATTTACCTATAAGTTAATTTGAAGTTTTGAAGAAAAAAGTTTCAGATTTTTGAAATCGATAAATTCTAATATTATTAATGTGTTGAAAATGATGTTAATGGGTCCACTTTGGAATCACTGAATAAGCATCCAACGTAACATCTCATCATTTTCAATTTCTTTTCAACCACTAAATTCACGCGCCACTCACTCATACATTTTTATTTTTAATTATGTAATAAATAAAAGTTAAACAACTCTTCAAATATATTATTGTTATTTTATAAATTTTACCATTCAAATTTTCGTACATACCTTTTATCTTAACGATTTTATAAAGTGAAGATGGCAACACGTGTAATAAAGCGATATTTTTATCCAAAAGTTGTAAAAATATGTTAATTTTTAATTTCACTCTTACATTAAAATAAAATAAAAAAAAATAAATTATAACTTGTTCTTGGAATGGTTTACGAAGTTATTAAACATTAATACGTATTTTGATTTGATATTGATTAATTTATTTATAAAGATATATTAATCTCTTATATCGATAAATGTAACTAAACATAAATACCATAATTAATCTAGTATTAATTATAATTTTTCTGTAATATCCATTTAACATAAAACATATGCAATACACAACCAACAAAATTTCCATGCCTAATATTAAGAAATTTTAGCATAATTGTATAATAAGGAAATATCTTGAAGTACGTTTCTGTAATTTTCTTTTCATTTTCATGTTCTTAGTCAAAGTTAGGCAGATGCAATAAATTGGTGAAGCAATAATTCATACAGTAGGGTGATATTAACAATTTTTCTTATTTCCAGAGAAATATTTACAGTATTTGCAACAATTGATACAATAGGGTGATGGTTTAAAGTAATTAAACTTATTTACTAGAAACATGTGAATTTAATTTTTTACAGTGAATTTATTTTGATTTTAAAATTAATTAAATTTATAATATTTTAAAGTAATTAATAAAATTTTTATTCAAATAATAAATTTGTTCAAATGAAATGAATTAAGATATTAGCGAGTTTAAATTTAACTTATTAGTTTAATTTTATTAACTTCCAAATAAAACTTTGTAAAATAAATTTTTTCATTCCATTTTGTGTGTTAGTTTAAACATGTATTAACAATAAAGTAACAAATAAAAATATGTACTCATACATTTCTCTTAAATGATGTGTTCGTGTCAGATACACGTATTGGATACATTTATTGAATTTCTGATAATTCTAGCACGAGTTTAACACAATTTTAAGTAAGATAAATACATTAATTTTCTAAAAACTCAAACTTATTCTACAAATTTTTATTATAATTATAAAATTAAGGAACAAATTATTTTGAACCAGTCATAAAAAACATATTTTGTTCCAAACAAAAATTAAAACATATTTAGTGCACATAAATCTTTATTATCAATTTATATAATTCATAATTATATAATATATAATTTTTTGTCTCATGTCCTACATTTTAGAGATTATATGTATCTCCTGGCAATATCAGTGTCGGTGCTACATAAATTATTATATGAAAATATTTAATAATTATATATTGTATTATTTAATTATAGTCAATAATTAAAAATTAAAGTAAAAGCATTAATAATTGATCGATACTAAAATTGCACGCGTTGGGGTGCGAGTGGGAGTGAGTGGGAGAGTCGTTGTCTACTCCTCATAGGGATGACAAAGAATGGCATATTTTAACATACACGCAATCCCATGACGTCATCTTCTTGATTTTTGTGACATCATCACTCACGTTCTCACGCATCATCTTCCTGTTACTCTCCAATTTGCCCCTCTAATTCCCACGAATATCTAACTTTTGTTTGTTGTTATTATACTATTACTTTTCCAATAAATTTTAATATAATCAATTACACATGGAGTTAATATAAAAAATAATCCAAATAGATGCTAATTATTCACGCTTGAAAGAAAAAAACCATTTAATGAAGTAGAAAAAACTTGAGAATTATTTTTATAAAAATTATTTTATTAAACATTTCAAATACCAACAATCAAATATCAAAATTTATATATTAACAAAAATAGCACATACATAATCTATACCTATTAACACAAAATTTTAAAAAATATTAAATAAAAACTTATTATATAATATCAATTAAATTTTATTTTATGTTTGAAATATTTTTTCACTAAAAATGTATTGGGGGCAACAACCAATCCAAGTACGCTTTTGATAGATATAGTTGCCTTATAAAAAGTAGAACCAACTTCAAACCTTTATTGGTAGAAGTATCTATTAGGTTAAATGAGCCTAACATGTGTTTTTTAAAATTTACAATTAATAAATAAAAAATAATTTTGAATATAAAATTAGTTAGATAGTCTTTTATAAATGATTAGGTAACACTAAATACATTAAAGTTCATATATAGGAGAATGTTTAAATTTAATATTTTCAATAAACAAACCATAGCATATTTACTAACAGATGAAAAATATAATGATTTTATATAACAGCATTATGAAATAAGAACATATTGAGCACACCACAGAGAAGTAAAAGCTAGTTACGGCAATAAATCAAATTTAAAAGCAACACATTTTTTCCATGCATACCAAAACACATGGTACAATTGGTCAACATTCCTCCCACCCTTACACACATAAATATAACAATATAATATATATTTTATTTAATACTTGTTTTAATCTAAACAACAATATATAATAAGATATCACATCATGTTTTGATTTTTATCAATCAAAGTTATTTTTTTTTTTCATTTCATAGATAATGCTTTCTCTTTTATCAACACTTCAATAAGGAATTTTTTTTATATGAATCGTAATCTGTGATAAATATCGTAATTTGTGAGATTTTATATGTGAGATTTTATAAAGTAAACTTTAAATATAATTTAATTCATAAAATTGTTCATAAGATAAAATTTACACGTACTTATATATAATTAAATATTATCAAAATATTATAATTTAATTGATGTAAAATTTTCGAGAAACATTTAAAAATATTTAAAACCGACAATATAATATCTCGAATTTATAATTTACCATAATAATATTATGGCAACGAACTTTAGATCAATGAATAAATTACTTTCAAAACAATTAGATTAAGAATGATTATTTTAAAATAATCTGATGCTGTGAGTGATCTCATAATATCTGACCGAGAAAAAAGAAAATTCACCGAAAAGTGAAAGCATATTTAAATGACTGGTGGTGGACTGTGCACATTTATTTATATAATATATGTTGATTGGAAGAACAGGAAAAGTGATTGTCTTATTTAAAAACAGGAACATTAATAGAATTCAATATCTTCACATGGAGGAAACAAATTCTATATAAGTTCTTGCTCATTTTGATTTGGCCTTGTGGATCCGAGTCTTCATCATCATCGCCATGGAAATGGAGAAGAGGAAGAACAAGAGGGTCACCAGGGTGGAAGAAGAGGGGGAGAGAGTGAAGAAGAAGAGGTTAAAGGGTGAAGAAGAAGAACATGGTGGTGGCGGTGATGGGCTTCCTACGGAGGAGGAGGTGGAGGAGTTTTTCGCCATATTAGGGAGGATGAGGGTGGCCGTTAAGTACTTTGACCACAAAGGGAGGGGCGGCGCGAAGTGGCGGGAGGCGCTCGAGACGGTGGAGCTTGCGGTGGACCACGGCGGAGAAGCCGACGGCGCCCAAGAGGGTGATGACGGCAACCCAAAGAAAAAGGGTGGGGAGGTGACTAATGTAACTGAGGGTTTTGACTTGAACGCCGCGGCGCCGGAATCCGCCGAGGGCGGCGGAGCGTAGATTTGTGTTGGCGTGTGGGTCGCACGCGCCGCCGATGTAACTGCCATGACGTTGGAGGTTTGTGTTTCTCAAACGTATGCGTTGCCTTGTTTTCTCCGAACAAGAAAAAGGAAAAATGAATCTGCGCTTCTTTTCTCTGTTTATCTTTTCGGAATTAATTAGGTTTTAATTGTAATTGTAATAATAATTTGGAACATTTTTTTTAATCTTTTTTCTTCCTTACCTTCCTTAATCTCAAATGAAACACAAATTTGTTTTTGTTTTGTTACCTGTTGTCCTTTTTTTTTTCTGGTGATGAGGTAATGACACATATTTTTATTGAAGGATCCTAATTTCTCTTACAATGAATTTCTTTATTTAATAAGAAAAAAATATTAAAAGTTTTTTTTCCGTATATTTATCAGGGACATTGAAGCATTCACTAGTACAAATTTGCATCTTTTTAAAATTGTTGATTATATTAATGGTGCCATGAATGAAATTCACTTGGTTCGATATCATGAGAGATGAAATGTAAATCTAAATAATAGTCTAAAGTTAGTGATTTATTACTCAAGGAGACTAGCTGAATTGATTTAACTGAATCTATATATTGTAAATTATTTGGCATGTTTTTAGTTTCTATAATAACAATAACATCATAAAATATCGATTAATGAGATCGAGATTTCACGAAATTAGGTTATTTTATATATAGATGAGTGAAAATTTTATGTTATAAATTCATTTTATGAAGTTGAATTAAATTTAAAGTTACTTTTTTAATTATTTTCCTATCATAATAAACATCTCACTTTATAACTTTAACGATAAAAATAATTATATAAATATGAATGAAAATCGATTTTATAACTTAACGATAAAAATGATTACATAAATATGAATGAAAATATGATTTTTTTGAAGGTTAACTGTCTAGAATAATTATGTAAGAAAAGATGGGTTTTTGTCTGCCATTGATTGCATCACATTGCCAACTTTTGCAATTTGGGTTTGACAAGATTGGTGGTGGGTTGCTTAGCATATAAATGACCATAAAAATAAGTCAATATGATTAGGACTAATCAAAATTTCAATTCAATGCTTTGATCAAAACGAATATCAAAGTTCGTTTATGTTATGATTGAATTTAATTATGACTTTGAACAAAAATAAAAGTTTGTAATACAAGGTATTGGTTTGAATGATGAATTTGAAAGAGAATTTATTCACAATTCAACAAATCAAAGTGGAGTTTCAAAAGAAACATAATTGGAAAAAAAAGTCTAAAGTGAAGAAGTGTAGTGGAATGTAACTAGTAAAACTCTAGGAATGTAAAACGATCAAAAGTAAATGCTTAAAGTAAAAGAAAGGATTCAAATCGATAAAAGAAAGATTGTAAACGTTTGATGCTGTAAGCATATGCTTTTTGAAAAGCAATTCCAAATTGGAAAAGATTTATTTGACATCATAAAGTTTCACACCAAATTATAATATTTAAAATTAAAAATGATTAAAATATTATTTTATTAGTTTGTGAAGTGTATGTTTTTTTACTAGTATTAACGAATCACCACCCTTTTAAATTAAAAAATAGAAAAATCATTTAAAAGTTTCCATCATTTTAAATAAAATAAAATAAAATAAAATTCACTAAAAAAAATAAAAAAAAACTGAGAAAAGAAAGGTAGTATTATGTATTACAACTATTTTGTTGTTCTGCTAGATGAACGAAATAAATTCCACAGTTGATGATGATTAAGGGAAAAAAAAGTTTATGATCAATTCAAGATATTATTCATTTTCATTTTGAAGTTTTTAAACTTCATTAGAACTTTATATTAAAAAACATATCGATAAATTAAAGAAAGAATATTTAAAATAACTTATAAATAATTAATTTTTTTATAAAAATATACAAAACCAAAGTCTAAAACCATGATGATCCAATGGGTAGTGGTGTCTACGCGTGGAGGGGGGTAGAAAAAGAAAAAAAATGACAGAAGGTTTGAAAAGTATCTTCCCTTTCCATTATAACTTCTGTTTTCTATTTTTCTTAAAATAAAAGTTCAGGTCAATTATTTTTAAATTTGAATTTTATTGATGATCAATAAGACCAAGTGTATTTTCAAAATAAAAAATCGAATTCAAAACCATGTAAACCAATAACTTGTTAATTATAAAATTTTACAATCATTTCAAAGAACGTTGATTTAATTCGATAAAGGAATACATTTTATGAAAATAATATAAATTTAAATATTAAAGTTATGAATTTTATGATGTCCTCCTGCAAAACATTGTAGCTTTATAAAATATTAGTAAACTATATAATATTATTACACTGTATTAAAGTCTTCAAAGTATATAATTAAATAAATACTTCTAAAATGAAAGTCTATTTACTTTAAATCATACCAATAAACACACATAAAAACATGCAAATATACTAATAAAATTTATCTTAATGCAAATAACAAGATTAGATATATAAATATAAATTAACTTATTTAGTTGAATGAAACATCATTTGGAAGACTATAAAATACAATAAACAAATCTTACTAGAAACTAATATTTGACACACATTAAAATAAGGTTAAGGTTTTTAATGTTAGAGTGACACAAAACATCTACTCTCAAACTATATGTATATTTACTATGAAGTTTGATGTAAGTTTCATTTAAATTCTCACAACATAAAATTTTGTCTATGTGATTAAATAACAATGAAGTCATGATACTTCATGTTTATCACCATCATCCAAGGTATGATACCACCCTGAGTATCCCTACACCGCCCTTAAAGATGTACCAACTCAGGAAGTGTCACCATATCTAGAGTCAAACTTTATATACATATATACCACTTTATATACATACATACACAAAACACAAACAAACAAACACGAAGGACCAACAAAAAAGGGTATACATCATACAAACATTATATCATTCATCTCGACATCAATTATATATTTATCCAAAGCATATAAAATCAATCTCACATTTTATACATCATACATACCATGTATAAAGACATATAACATATATAAAATATTCAATCATGACATAACATCATCACCATCATAGTAAATTGTCACTTGAGCGAAATGCAACAAAAATGCAACACCCTCTCAGGGCTCTTCTCGCTTGAGGGACCACCTCATCGCTCAAGCGTTAGTCACTTAAGTAACATCCACTATTAAGTTTTAGAGAATCCTTCCACTACTTTTGGTAGCTTGAGCACCCAAGAGCTTGAGTGCTCAACCTAGCATTGGAGCACCCAATGATCGTGCTAAGCACTAATATGTCCATGACACGTATGCACCACCTCAGCCACGGTTAAGTATCCACCACAATCCTCAAGCCAAAAAGCTTAAGTTCCTTCTCCAACACTTGAGTGATTGATAGTTGTCATTTTGATGTCAAATTAAAATGGTTCCAGCGTAGACTTGTCTAACGCTAAAGAGATGATAGTATACAAGTGATTAGATGACCTCAAGTTGTCTCTCAACGAATTCAATAATAAAATCAGTAAATCAATGTTTAGAATCTATCTGCAAGCAATAAAATTTAGCAATAACAATATAAAGATAAAAAGAGGATTGAGATAGTTGTGCAAAAAATATAAAACAAATTAAAATAGCAATTAAAATGCGGTTGATCATCAAGTTCTTCCACCATTAAAATTCTTCATAGATTCTCTAAAGATTAATCATTTCTCAATCCTCCAACAAAGCTAAACCAAATTGAACTTGCGTCAGTCTAATTCAACTGAAACTCACCAGTAAAACATGAGTCTACTGGTTTAATCAATACTCACTTTGTTCCATGCGTATACTCCATGGAAATGCTTATCTCATCTCTCTTGAATCATGCGCCCAAGAAATTAATTAGAACAATGCGAACTAACTAAGAAACTAAAATTTAAGATAAGGAAGACTCTCAATGATGCATTCAAGTACAACCTCTCACAAAAATCAGTTTTCCATGAGATTAGAATATTAAAACAACTACTATAAAAAAATAAAAATTGAAACTTTTATTGAAAAAAAATCTCAAAACTCAATGGGAAATTACAAAGGAATCAACCAAAAAGGTTTAGCCTTCCATGTGGAGGCAAAACAAAAGAATTACAAGAAAAAAAGAAACTAAGAAAACCCTATGAAACTCCCCCCTTTCTCCTTGATGCTTGTGTCCTTTTATAGGCCTTTATGCTCCAGGGATCTTGGAAAAATATTGTAGTCTAGATTTTGTTAACAATTTCAAAGTTTTTGACTTTTCAGAATTCTTGTATTTTGCAGAAGATTTGCTTCCAATTCTGTTTCTGAGATATTGTAGCTTTTATTTTCTCTTTCTTCTCCTCAAAATTTGTTTTCTGTTTTGATTAAAAAAGCAACTTTGACTTTTGCATATTTGGCCCATTCACTAAGGTAGACACTTCTTTCAGACCATTTACTCTAAAAACACAAAATTAACAGAAATAATAGTTAAAGCCCAAATAAACTCAATTATATGAATATTAATTAAAAAAATTTATTTATTTATTATTATAGTTCAATAATCCATGATTAAAGCTATTGAGTGTGAATAAATATATGCTCATCAATGATATACTTGAGAATTGACTCAACATCTATGTCACTTGAACAATAAGCCACAACTTGAACTATATAACATGTCACTTGGACAACCAACACATTTCTTAAGTGATATAAGACAATAAGTGTAATGATTACATCACTTAGGTCTCTCTTGAGTGTCAAGTGACCGTAAAGCAACCCCAAAGGGCTCAAACAAAGGATATTCTCAAAGATTTCCAAATTGTATGTGGATTCTTACCATCCCATGTCCATCAAAGAGTTATTTTAAGACTTATATCCAACAATGTATCATCACAACAACTCTACAACTCTTCTAACATGCATATATTTTACATAATATCAACCTCCATGCATTACATACAACTAACAACTATCATATTATAAAAAATTGACATAATAACTCCCATTGTCTAGATTGAAGTATGCTCTCATAACAACCAATACTTGATCATTTTTCCTAAGACTCTAATGAATCTAGAGAAGTTCTCAAAACATCATTTTATATGAGCAAACATTTCCTCTAAATCATTCATACAAGTAAAGAAGAAGAGAAGAAAAAAAGAGAAGACAAAAAGATAAGAAAACTCATATATGATTGAGGTTACTTACCAAGACTAACTTCTCATCAATCCAAAACAATTAGTACCTTACTAACTCCACAAAACCTCAATCTAGTAAAGAATCTATAATTAAAAACTCACTTATATCTGTCGAAAATGACAACTTTTACCATAGCCGTTGTTTTATATCTTTCAAAAGGGTCTAAAGTGGTGGCTTTTACCATAGCCGTTGTTTTATATCTCTCAAGAGGGTCTAAAACAACGCCTTTTTACCATAACTGACAATTTATATCTTTCAGGAGGGTTTAAAACAACGAATATTTACCATAATTGCCATTTTATATCTTTTATGAGGGTCTAAAATGATGAATTTTACCATAACTGCCATTTTAGACTGAATATAACACGACAATTATATAGTCGTAGTTTTTGCTTGAAGAAAATAGACTACACGTTGAAAGACAGCGGTTCAAAAACTGTTGTTTTAATGCTAAAATGACTGTTGTGATTTAGCTTTTTCTGTTGTCTTTGCTTAAAGAGAATACACTATCTTTGCTTGAAGAGAATAAATTACATGCTAAAAGACAACATTCCAAGAACCGTTGTTTTAATTCTAAAATGACCATCGTGATTTAGCTTTTCTGGACCAGTGATGGTAAACTTTCTTTTTAGAGTGATGGTGATAAACATCTATCGATTTGAAATTGAAAGAGTTAGAAAGTAAGAAAAAAAAACATGATAAAAATATTAAATAATATCATAGAAATAAAAATGGAAGAGAAATGTAAATAAATTTAAATAAAAATTAGATGTGAGAGTAAGTTAGTTTATATTGATTTGTTTAGCGATTTAATAATTGAAAAAGTCAAATAAAAAAGAGTAAATTATAGTAATATTTGCTAATAATGTAATTAGACCCATGTTTGTTTTTTTTCTATGCTATACTTTAACTTATAATAATCCTTTCCATTATTATAAACTTTTTTAAAATTACATAACTTTTTTAAAATTATGCACTAATAATAGGCATGGTCATAATATTTTGTTAATATTTATCTTAATATATAGATACACACACATAAACATTATTCTAATTGCAATTGTATCCTTATTTAATTGTATAATTTAAGTATTATATAATATTATGTTAACATGTGAGATTGAATCTGTTTTATATGTTGTTACGTGTGGATTATTAGGATGATAAAAAAATATAAAAAGAGTAAACTGCATGATGTTATTATTTTGGAAAACTTTTCTTTTAACACTCGAAACAAAAAACAAACACTTAACAGCTCTTTTTAATAATATAATAATATTTTAAATAAAAAATAAAATAAAAATATAAAAATATAAATTTATTAGAATGTTAGGTGTATGTATTTAGTATAGATTCTTTTAATAATATAATAATATTTTAAATTAAAAAATAAAGTAAAAATGGTTAAAATATGAACATTATTAGCAGCAAAGAACAGTGAATATAAGTGTTTTACTGTGACAGTGAAGGTGGAGTTTGGAGTCTAGAGGTTGTTGAGGACGATGTTGGCGAGATTCAAACCTTCACATGTGGTGTCATCATCAGAGATCTTGGAAGAAAAAGACCAAGAGAACCCTGAGGTGGCAGAGAACCCAACGCTCACCCACTCCGGAAGAAGGCTCTCGAGCTCCACTCTCTGAGAGACGATGTAGTTCGTTGGCTGAGAAGGGTAAACCAGAGAAGCCACCAAGAGCTTCGTGGAGGACTCATAGGTGATCTGAACCTCCGCGTTTTCTCCGTTGACCAATTCCCACGGCGTCGTTTTCATAGACTCGATGGAGTTCACGTCGATGCCAATATGACGGCCTTCGGGGTCCCACTCCTGGTTGACGAAGGTGTCGAACTCCACAGCCACAGTATGGGCTTTGCTGTTGTATTTGTCGCTGTCGAAAAGACCTAGAAAACCGCCTTGCTTTGTTGGGAACGAGAGCAAAGCCAAGGCCATCGGCGGCTTTTGCTTTGTTGGGAGCGTGGATATTGAATTTGAAGTTTGTGGTGAAGCTGGCGACTTTTCCGGTGGCGCTGTCTTAGATTTGGATGGGGGCGGAGTAGAAGGCGCGGCCCAGAGAGGCCACCGTGGGTTCTCCGTTGCTATTAACATTGGTTAGTCGTAACTGGCCGGAGGATGAGACGGAGGCATCGCCTTGGAGGATAAGGTTGGTTTCGTTGAACCTATCGAAGCTGAAGGAGGTTTCGCTGGCTGAGTTTGCGTGGCTGAGAAGCACAAGGAAGAGGCTAGGTTGAGTAAGTTGGAGGAAGCCATGTATGCATTCATGCATTAACCATCACTCTCTTCTCTATTTATACAACAACAAATGCAAAATCTTTCCAACTTTTTTATTTCATTCTATTATTAAATACGTGTTTTCGAATGATTAACTTTTTTCTTTTATAATATTATTTGAGAGAGAAATAAGAATATTAAAATAAGAATTAAGCAACGATGGCAATGCATCCACGTCATCCAAACATTGAAATAATATGAAATAATTACTTTAAATTTAAAGAGATATTTATGGAGAGAAGCGGTTGGCACGTAGTAGTGGGATGTGAGACGTGTCATAGTGTGAAAGCCACAGTGGAAAGTGACAGGAGACATGGGTGAAGAGGAGGTAGAAAAAATATGAAATAAGAAAGAGTAAATTGTACTAATATTTCCAAAGGTTTAATGTAATTACACAAATTTTTCCTTTTTTTTTCTTTTTTTTCTATGCTATACTTTAACTTAATATAATACAAAACTCTAAAAGATATAATATCTTGAATGTACGTGATGATTAACTTTAGTAAAAATCAAAATATTACCGTTACAATTAAAGATAAAAAAAGTGGTTTCAACCGGCCAGAGTTTATTCTGGTACTTCCAATAATCTTATATGGTTAAAAAGTTGAAATAAAAAATAATTTAAATACACATTTTTTTTTTTTTTTTTTTAGTACGTCAAAAATAAAATAAATAAAATATTTTAAAAATTGATATAAGAAGGTGTTATTATTATGGTATCCTATGTGTGTGATTATGTAATAAGATAGAAAGAGGTGGAATTGGAAGAAGGATGACCATTGAAAAAAAGATAAGATAAGGTTTGTTTGATGAGTGGGCAGAATGTTGTGTTGGTGTGAAGCAGTTTGGCAGTAGCAATGCAGGAGGAAGGACAATCCAACGCACCAAACTGTACCACCTTCATGAAAACTATCCACACAATCAATTTCAACTATTTTGTGGATATCATTTTTCAATTACAATTGAAAAAATTTGATAGTTTTTTTTATCAGTAATAAATAAATTAAATAAAATATTTTATGAGTGTTTCAATTCTTATAAAAAAATATATATAAAGTTTTTTAACACTCAACCAACTGGAAATCCAACCGATACTGCAACATATCAACTAAATTGACATAGACAAGAATGAAGAAATGAATATTGTTGGGAAAAACGGGTAATTTTCCCACTAAAACAAAACCCTAACAGAGCTACCCGACAAATAATATTGAATAAATAAAGCGGAATAATAAAAGAGATAAAGAGAAAAAAAGACACCCGAATATTGTTAACGGAGTTAGCCTAATCTCCGAGCACAGCTGAAATAACTTGCTTTTATTATTATGTGAGAAAATATTACAAATTGAGATATCTAACAGAAGGAGGAGAGTTTAATTTATAACCCTCAAAACTCCTTCCCAAACAATGAACCCATCGATGTGGGACTTGGGATTAAGCCAAAATCAACAAATCTCCACCTTGGCTTAATTTCAAGTCCCACCTAAAACAAATCTTCTAAAAAACATAACAAAAACAAACTTTGCAGTGTTTCAAATTTGCGCCTCCGGGCGCCAACTTCAAATGTGCAAGATATTAACCAAGTTTAAATAGTGTTCAAACTTGGTCCTTGTAACCACCTTGGTGAGCATATCTGCAAGATTCTCCATAGTGTGAATCTTCTGGAGAACAATCTCCTCTTCTTCGAGAATATCACGCACAAAGTGATAACGAACATCAATGTGCTTTGTCCGTGCATGAAAGACTTGATTCTTTGCTAAATGAATAACACTCTAACTGTCAGAATATAACTCAAGTTGTTTCTTACCAACTCCCAAGTCTTTAAGCAACCCATGAAGCCAAATTGCTTCCTTCACAGCCTTTGTAATCGCCATATACTCTGCCTCTGTCGTAGACAAAACTACCGTAGACTGCAAGGTAGACTTCCAACTAACTGACACTTTTGCTAAAGTGAACAAATAGCCAGTTGTAGACCGTCGCTTATCCAAATCACTTGCATAATCAGAATCACAATATCCAACTATGCATTGACCAAGTGATTCATCTTGCTCAAATGTCAATCCAACATCTAAGGTATTTTGGAGGTACCGTAGAATCCATCTCACAGCTTGCCAATGACCCTTGCCCAGATTATGCATGTACCTGCTAACAACACTCACAGCCTATGAAATATCTGGTCTTGTACACACCATTGCATACATCAAGCTTCCAACTGCATTTGCATATGGGACTTTCGCCATGTATTCTCGTTCTTCACCAGTCGTTGGAGATAAACGGCTACTCAATTTCAGATGAGGAGCAAGTGGGGTACTTACAGGTTTTGTATCTTCGTGTATACCAAAACGTTGTAGTACCTTCTGCAAATATTGCTTCTGTGACAACCAAAGTTTTCCCCTCTCCCTGTCCCTGTTTATCTCCATGCCGAGAATCTTCTTGGCTTCCCCCAAATCCTTCATCTCGAACTCTTTACTCAACCGAGCCTTTAACCTGTCAATCTCAACTTGGCTTTGATACAATCAACATATCATCAACATATAAGAGTAAGTAAATGTAGGAACCATCTTCAAGTCTGCGCAAATACACACAGTGATCATATTTGCTTCTCTTGTACTTCTGATCCTTCATGAACTTATCAAATCGTTTGTACCACTGTCTCAGAGATTGTTTCAGTCCGTACAACGATTTGCTAAGTTTACAAACCCAATCTTCTTTACCATCAACCTTGTATCCTTCTGGTTAAGTCATATAGATTTCCTCCTTCAAATCACCGTGTAGGAACGCGGTCTTTACATCAAGTTGAGCTAGCTCCAAATTCAACTGTGCTACCAAGGCCAACAAAATTCAAATGGAGGAATGTTTAACAACTGGAGAAAATACCTCATTATAACGAACAACTGGAGAAAATACCTCTGAGCAAAGCCTTTAGCAACCAACCCTGCCTTGTAGCGATCATCTTCTTTATTAGGAAATCCTTCTTTCTTTGCAAATACCCATTTGCACCCAATTGCCTTCTTACCTTTTGGTAATTGTGCCAACTTCCACGTCTTGTTCTTCTTCAAAGACTGCATCTCCTCTTCCATCGCACCTGCCCAATTACCACTCTCTGAACTCATAATGGCTTCTGGGTAAGTGGATGGAATGTCATCAACAACTGGAAGTGCATAGGCAACCATATCCATGAAATGAGCAGGCTTCTGAATATCTCGTCTCTGTCTTCTAACTGCAATTGGCTCTGATTGTTGTTGAGATTCTTGGGTAGGAACCTCTTCCTCATCTGACTCTTCTTCTGCCATAGGAGAGTCACTTGTGGTATTTCGTGTTGGGATCACCACTGTCGGCTCAAACTCCACCTGTTGCGGAGTACTATCAGCTCCTTCTGGATTTACTTTCTTTAACATGGCAGATTCATCAAAGGTAACATCCCTGCTGATAATCGTCTTCTTTGCCTCTAGACACCACAAACGGTATCCCTTCACTCCAGGACTAAAGCCCATGAAAAGAGCTTTCATTGCCCGTGGATCCAACTTTGATTCAATCACATGATAATATGCAATAGAACCAAAAACATGCAAAGAATCATAATTAGTTGCAAGTTTTCCAAACCATACCTCTAGCGAGGTTTTGCCATCTATAGCAGAAGATGGCAAACGATTGATGAGATGTTGAGCGTATGTCACAGCCTCAGCCCAAAACTCTTTGTCTAACTCAGCATTAGACAACATACAACGAACTTTCTCCACAAGTGTCTTGTTCATACGCTCCGACACCCCATTATGTTGTGGTGTTTTTCTAACAGTGAAGTGCCGAACTATGCCACAATCTTGACATACCTTCAAGAACGGATCACTCTTGTATTCTCCTCCATTGTCTGTTCGGAGAACCTTAATCTTCCTTCCTGTCTGGTTTTCAACTTGAGCTTTCCACTTAAGGAAAATTTCAAGCACATCATTTTTGTTCTTCATAGTAAACACCCAAACTCTCATGGAAAAATCATCCACAAAAGTGACAAAATAATGCCTACCTCCGATTGACGGAGTCTTGGCAGGTCCCCACACATCTGAATGCACATAATCCAGAATACCCTTGGTATTGTGAATTGCAGTGCCAAACTTCACTCTTCGTTGTTTTCCCAGAACACAGTGCTCACAAAATTCAAGTTTGCAAGCCTTCGTACCTTTCAACAGTCCCTGCTTGGTAAGAATTTGCAAGGATTTCTCTCCAGCATGTCCCAACCTCATAAGCCACAACTTCGTTGCCTTGACATCCTTCTTAGTGCTAGAAGTTGCTACCGCCACTGTCCCCACCACTGTACTACCTTGATAGTAATATAGATTGTTCTTCCTCACGCCTTTCAACATCACCAGTGCTCCTGAAGTTGCTTTAAGAATTCCATCTCGCATCGTCACAACTAGGCCTTTAGATTCTAAAGTCCCCAATGAGATGAGATTCTTCTTCAACTTTGGCACGTATCGTACATCCCGCAAAATTCTGGTGGATCCATCATGATTCCGCAACTAGATTGAACCTATCCCAGCTATCTTACATGGATTATCATTACCCATGTAAACAACCCCGCCATCGAGTTCTTGAAATTCAAAGAACCATTCCTGAATGGGACACATATGATAGGTACAACCTGAATCCAATATCCACTCATCTGGATACGATGATGCTGAAAGCGAGACAATTAAAGAGATATCTGATTCCATACCATTTTTGCATTCTGCAACATTTGCATCTTGTGGAGCCTTCCCTTTCTTCTGCAGTTTTGGACAGTCTTTCTTCCAATGTCCTTTCTCATGACAGAAAGCACACTCATCTTTGGCAACGGCTCGACCTTTAGACTTAGACCTCCCTCTTCTCCCCTTTGTTTGGCTTTGCTGACGACCTCTTGCCACCAATGCTTCTTCTGATGTCGTTGATTTGGTTTTCATCTTATCCTGCTTTCTCAATTCATGACTATATAAAGAAGAACAAACAACATCTAACGACACATTCTCCTTCCCGTGAAGGAGTGTAGTCTCAAAATGTTCAAATTCATCAGGAAGATATGATAACAACATCAAAGTCAAATCTTCATCGTCAAACTTCACATCTAAATTCAACAGGTCTGCTACTAATTGATTAAACATAGTGATGTGCATTCATAGTAGTACCTTGTTGGTAGTCAAATTGGAACAACCTTTTCTTCATCAGGAGCTTGTTTTGACCACTCTTCTTCAAAAACTTATTCCTTCCACAGTTTGTGTGCAGAAGTCTCGTTTTTTACAGCATACTTCTGCTCTTTGGACAGGTAGGATCGAATAGTTCTGCATGCCAACTGGTTGATGATGCTCTAGTCTTTCTCCTCTACCTCTTCTGGTTTCTCTCATTCAATAACAATATCATTTCCCTGTTGAAAAAGAGAGTCCAAGACCTCTCCTTGCCACATGCCAAAATGTCCAATGCCATCAAATATTTCCACCGCCAATTTCAAAGTGGACACCGGGAACCTCGACCATGATGACGAGGAGCCCGACACTCTGGATACACCATTCACTTCTTCTTCTTGATTTGCCATTACAAACTCAAAATATAATATTCAATATTACAAATAATTTCAAACAACCCAAGGACGAACCTTCGGCTCTTGATACCACTTGTTGGGAAAAACGGGTAATTTTCCCACTAAAACAAAACCCTAACAGAGCTACCCGACAAATAATATTGAATGAATAAAGCGGAATAATAAAAGAGATAAAGAGGAAAAAACACACCCAGAAATTGTTAACGGAGTTCGGCCTGTTTAGCCTAATCTCCGAGCACAACTGAAATAACCCGCTTTTATTATTATGGGAGAAGATATTACAAATTGGGATATCTAACAGAAGGAGGAGAGTTTAATTTATAACCCTCAAAACTCCTTCCCAAAATATGAACCCACCGATGTGGAACTTGTGATTAAGCCAAAATCAACAAATACAACAGAATACGATTACTTTAATCCTTAAAAAAAATCACATTCTCATAAAAAGATAAAATATTCTAACAATTAAACAAAATATCATTTTTATTATATCACTCATACTTTAAAAATGGTTTCCTAAGTAATTTATAGGTCTTACATTAAGGAATTTATAATTACTTACACGTTAATGAGTCAATAATTAAGTTAAACTTATGTAATGTCTAGGTGTTTGATTTAATTTATTCTATTAATATTTTTGTATTTTTTTTTCTTTTGATCCTAATTTGAAAGTCGTAGAAAAACAATACATACAATATTTTCATATTTTTACTTATGAATTATAAATAAAAGAAACATACTTTTTTTATTCTGATGTTTTCTTTACAGAACTTTTTAGACCAATTAAGAAAAGAGTGTGTATGTGAAAAGATGATTTATGAATTTTGATAGACACTTGATGGTTATGTGAAATGTTTGAGAAATTGTATGAGAGTTTATGAATTTTGTGTATCAATTTGAAATTTAAATTATATAGACCATTTTGTTATAACTAGCTTACCCTGTTATTTGTTTGTGTTTGTTTCTTTATCTGTGATGATCGTGTTGTACACGGGAGCATATGAGATTGCAAGTAATAGAGCTCCTAAATGAACAGCCGGAGGATGTGATAGTTTTAATTTGAATGCTCTCTTTGTTTTTATAAATTTTTTTATGTATATATTAAAATCCCTACGAAAAGAGATAATTTTTTTAGATACAATTATGAGATATTTATATATATTCATATGTTAAGTAGATAGTGTTTGTTTTACTTTTATTTTATTATATATGAATAAAAATTATGGATGTTACATCTAACATATGATTTACCGAAATAAACTGAAGTTAATTAAATTAAATTAGTTTCCCGTATATTTTGCTTTTCAAGCAAAATACTAAGAAGAAAATGATGTCTTAACTTATTTTCTGAAAACCTAATTCAAAAATTAAACACATAAACCTAAACTAAGAGATATTCATATTTTCTGATCGGATTATAGTTTCGATAGAAAAATCCAATATATGCTAACAAAACAAAACACAAGGAGTTTGAGATCTAAAAAAACCTTATACTCAAATCAAAATTGGATGAGTTCAAATTCATTAAAACTTTATTATCTTCTTCGTCTCGCACTTTAAAAGAAGAATAAAAAAAGAAAAATCACCTATAATATATATATATATATATATATATATAATTCGAGTCTAATCAACTATGATATTATTTGAGGGAGTAATAAGAATAAAAAAAATAACAATTAAACAACGATGACAATGCATCCACGTTGAGACAAAGGTGTCATAGCCACCACCACAGTACAGAGATATAGCAAGGAGACAAAGGTACTGATAGAATTTAGGTGAGAGATGTCTTTTCATTTGAGGAAGACAACACCAGGAACATGTTTTTCCCTTAACACAGAAATTCACATTTAGTTTGAATTTTAGTTGTTATCAAAAGATATTTACAAAGGATTATTCAACACTTAAATAAAAATTCAATATTTAAATATAATAATAATGTAAAAATGTCTATTTATAATACATGATTAATCATTTCATTTCAAATTTTGATTAAAACATGTATCATAATATATTATTTAATTTCTATATGATTTAAGTATCATTAATATACATTTTAACTAATATATATCTTTAATACGTCATTAAATTATAGTGTGGAAATGGGTTTATTCGAATGTGATATGGTAGAAGAGAAAAGAAGTTTTCATCTATCAAACTTTTCTGATTCCACGAGAACAACCTTCTCAGCTGCTGCTTGGGTAAAGGGGCAACGTGCTTTTCTACAATTACTTTAAGCTATTTACAATTCAATATATAATCTAACCAATTTTTAAGAAAATGGGGGCAATATTCTTACTTTTTATAAAACATTATGATATTTTTTAAAAGTATTTCGAATACGAAGAAATCATATTAATATATACGATTGATATAGTACTTTTTTATTCAAAGTGATTTGTGGGATTTGAATCATCAGAATTAAATATGATTAGAAAATGAAAAGAAAAGATTCAAATTAAAAGGAAACAGATACTGATTTATAATATATAACACTCTAAAACTAAAAATCACTTTTTCTAGTCTAGTTGTATATTATGGTAAGGAAACATCTCTCTTTCCTATAACACAATTGAAAAAATTTCATAGCATTTCATTAAATGTTATAAAAAGTAGTACCTAAATTGTATAAGAGAAGAACACACACAACACTGAATTAAAAATTTGTGACTCTTGAAAGAAACCATTTCCATGTATGCAAAAACAACGAATGAAGTGTGTAATAGTTTTTCTTACTTTTCTAGTCAAAGTAGCATAGTTTAAATCTTTTTTGTAAATGTGATGAGACATGCAAAGTGGTACTTAAAAGGCTAAACCTAAGTTTAATTAGAAATTTCCATTTCTAATTAAACTTAGGACCGGCCCAATTTGACCCTAGATGAGCGTAAGTTCTAGATGAATTAGCACATGGAAGCATTCTAGAATCTTACCTCACATGGGCTGAAAATAGGCGCCACTTTTCACATGTGCCAACACTTTGAATTTGGCTCTCATTTCATTTGTATTTGGCTCTTCAAATTCCAGCCCTCCAAGCCTATATAAGGAGGTGCTTGGTTCATGTTTTCACAAGATTATTTTGAGTAATGAAATGTTGCCAAATTGTGTTATTCTTACTCCCTTGCCTACAATCTCTTAGGATTTAGGTCTTAATCTTCCAAAACTGCACCTCAAAGAGAGTTGGCCGAACCTCTCTCACTTTCACACTCTTCATGCACCTCTAAGGCTTACACAACTCCTAGGAGAGCCTTATTTCACCTCAATCCATGAATGCTTCCGCCAAAACCACCACAAAAACCGCAAGATGAAGAGCTCAAAGCCATCATTTGGTATCTAGAGCTATGGTCTTCAAGAGATAAGTGTCTCTTTTCATTTTTCTGTTTGAGTTCTTCTTATTTTCATGTTGTTCATCTCTTGTTCATGTTGTCTTGCTGTTTTTACATTTTTAATTTGATTTAGATGTTGTTCTAAGCATTTCAATCGGTAGAAATTGTTCAAATTGTTCTTGAGCACCTTATTTTCAATTTTTGTGTAGGAATCTATGGTGAATTGTGTTGCTGTTTTGATTTTAGGTTACTTGAGTCTTGTTTGAATTTTTGTTCGGTGCATTATGATGTTCTTGAGTCATTTTATTTTCTGAATCTATATGTTTTGCCTAGTCATGTAATTCCTAGAATGTCAACAAACCTTAGTAGTACTTTTCTTGATTCATTTGTTTCTTGTTTTGATTTGAGTGTTTAATTTGAATTCTGACTTGATTTGTTCCTTTGGTGCATTTTTCCTTTTAGTTTGAGTTCATATTGTATGATAGATCCATACAAATTCATATAACTTTCACTCCATTGTGTTTTTGAAGTTTCTCTTTCTATTTTTAATTCCAGAAATAGGATTCCTCTGTTTTTACAAATACTATACTGGCTATTTTGTGTTATGAAAATTAAATACGTTAAAAGAAAATTCTGAGATTCTAGATTTCAGTGGTTTGATGTGTTAGAAAAAGAAGAAAAAAAGAATCAGTCGAAAAGACAAAATAGAAAAAAAAAAGATAAATCACACAAAAAAGTGTTCATTCTGGCGCTAAAATTGACTGTAATTGGACAGTGATTTTGAAAATTTTATCACAATTAATTGGTGCATGTTTTTGGTGTGATTCCAGCGCCAAAAGTTTGCTAAGAGATTGAATCGTTTTTGGTTAAATTTTCAGAAGCAAATTCAAAATAGCCAACTCAACATAAATATTTTAAGTCATGCTTTATGAACCTTAATTTTCCAGTAGTGTTGTTTTGGTTTTTCAAATCAATTCTAGTGCCCATCTTTAGGTTCCTTTTGTGTGTCAACCTTTGTTAAGTGCCTATCTTTTTTATTTGCTTGTCCAATATCATTATGAACTCCTTCTAAGTTGTGTCATATCATTAATTCCTGTTTTTGTGGTACTTTTCAAATTTAATTTGTTTCTTGCTTTATTTTCTTGACCTCTAAAATTGTTGGTGGAAGAATTTCAATTGGTGCTTGCTAAGTGGAAATTGACTTTGTGGTAAGTCTAGCTCTACTTAGTAGGTACTGTTTTGAAGAATTTAATTGCTTAAATCATAAGAGGTTAAGGCAAGGAGCAACAACATACACAAATACCAAAAACCATACACTTTGAAGAGCACAACAAAGAAGAGCAAGAACAAGCCAAAGGAGTGCATAGCTTAGAAAGCTGAAATTAAATTTGTGCAATTCAATTCCTTTTCATTTCTTAAGTTGTAATTACATTTCACTTTTGCTAATTAGTGGTTAGACGGTGAGTGTGTCTTCAAATGCTCAAAGTGTCTAAGAAGCCTCACTTAGGAAGCGACTAGTTTAAAGCTTTGTAGATTAGCAATTTCTAATTGTGTTAGCTAGATTGTTTTACGTTAATCCTTGTTTAGCTTTGCTTAAAATTGCTTACGTTTATCTTTTGTTTAAGCTTTGATTAATTGCTTTATTTGTTAAATAGCTTTGCATTGTTTTTCCTTGCATAAAATTTGATTTTTCATTCCTCATTATGTTCTAAGTAATTTACTTAGAAAAAGAATTGTGTGAAGTTTTTTAGGGATAGTTTTTGACTAAGGCAAGACTTGGTACTTAAGAAGTCCTTAGTGACTCACCTCTCTTACCTGGAAAGCTACCTTCACTAACTTTCCTCTTCTTTCTTGAAGTAAAACACTTTTAAACACAAAGTTTTAGTCATGTCTTCTCACTCCTCTAAATCTAATGAAAGTGATATGAAGTCCATTAAATCTCTTTTAAAACAACTTGCCAAGGACTTTCAATTACTTTCATATAGACAATTGGAGAATGATGCCAAAATTAATTAATTGACTAAAGCAAAGGATGAGAATTCTCAAAAATAAAAATAAAAAATACATTCTCATGCATCTAGTTCCAAAGATCATGATTCTCTTGGGGAGGGAAACCTTAGGATTAATGAGTTATCAACCACCTCCTAGGAGAAATAGAAGAAGAGAACAAGATAGCCCAAGAGAGGTTAGGGTAGACCTACTCCATTTTCATGGAAAAGAAGATGTAGAAGTATACCTAGATTGGGAAGATCTTTCTCCAGCTCCACTTTGGCAGAGAAGCACAAGGAAGAGGTCTAGGGAGAGTAACTTGGAGGAAGCCATGATCATGCATTCATGCATTAACCATCACTCTCTTCTCTATTTATACAACAACAAATTCAAAATCTTTCCAACTTTTTTCTTTCATTTTATTATTCAACACCAAATTAACAATTATTAAACAACGATGCCAATGCATCCACGTCATCAAAAAAGTATATGAAATAATTAGTTTAAATTTAAATACATATTTATGGAGAGAAGCGGTTTGGCAGGTAGCAATGGGAAGTGAGAGGAGGTGCTGAGGTGGCCGTGTGCATGGCCAGTAGTGTCATAATGAGAAGAGGTGGGAGCTGAGGTGGCAGCATGCATGGCCCAGTGATGTCATGTGGGGAATCAAAAATTCTAATTTCATTTTCCCTTTTTTATTTAATGATATATATTATAAAATTTTATATTCACCGTCTTATTCTTATTTTTTTACTTTGTTGTAAACTACGATGACTATATTATACTACGTACATGAGTAAATGATCACACAGGTATGAGAGGATCTTGAGAATTTTAAAATGTTTTCTTAAAATTAATATTTTTTAAATATTTGTATTTCTGTAAGTTTTAATTATGTATTAGGAATATTTTTAAAAATTTTAAGTTTTTACAAAAATATGTATAACATGTATTATTATAATTAGATTTATTTTTGTGTGTTATATTTAATGTTATCAAAGCATTTCATCTTTATGATAATCTGACGTTAGTGAGTTTATTGTGTTCTTCGTGTATCTAAATTTTTTGTTTAATTCTAACTTCAAGACCTTGTTAAAAGTTTCTAATAATATGTTTAACAAAATTGTTTTCTTGAAATCTTGTTTTAGTGGTGAGGATACACACTAATGACTATAGAAAACCTAATTAGAATTATTATATTAAAAGTTTAAGTCTCTTATATTATTATTACAATTACAACTAAAACTTAATTAATTCCGAAAAGATCAGAAACAAGAAACAAAGAGATAAGGACATTTTTTTTAATCTTTTTTCTTCCTTACCTTCCTTAATCTCAAATGAAACATAAATTTGTTTTGTTAACTGTTGTCCTCTTTTTCTTTTTCTGGTGATGAGGAAATAACACATTTTCTATTGAAGGATCCTAATTTCTCTTACAATGAATTTCTTTATTTAATAAGAAAAAAATATGAAAAGGTTTTTTTCTGTGTGTTTATCAGGGACATTGAAGCATTTACTGGTATAAATTTGCATCTTTTTAAAATTGTTGATTATATTAATGGTGCCATGAATGAAATTCACTTTGAGGGATATCATGAGAGATGAAGTGTAAATCTGAATAATAGTCTAAAGTTGTGTTTTATTAGTCAAGGAGACAAGCTGAATTAATTTAACTGAACCATAAAAATAAGTCAATATGATTAGGACTAATCAAAATTTCAATTCAATGCTTTGATAAAACGAATATCAAAGTTCATTTATGTTATGATTGAATTTAATTATGACTTTGAACAAAAATAAAAGTTTGTATACAAGGTATTGGTTTGAATGATGAATTTGAAAGAGAATTTATTCACAATTCAACAAATCAAAGTGGAGTTTCAAAAGAAAGTTAATTGGAAAAAAAGTTTAAAGTGAAGAAGTGTGATTGAACGTAACAAGTAAAACTCTATGAATGTAAAACGATCAAAAGTGAATGCTTAAAGTAAAAGAAAGGATTCAAATCGATAAAAGAAATATTGTAAACGTTCGATGTTGTAAGCAACTGCTTTTTGAAAAGCAATTCCAAATTGGAAAAGATTTATTTTACATCATAAAGTAAAAACATAACACTAAATTATAATATTTAAAATTAAAAAATAAATTAAATATGATTAAAATATTATTTTATTAGTTTGTGAAGTATATGTTTTTTTTACTATTTGTGGTATTAACATATCACCGCCCTTTTAAATTCAAAAATAGAAAAATCATTTAAAAGTTTCCATCATTTTAAATAAAATAAAATAAGATTCACTAAAAAAAAACCTGAGAAAAGAAAGGTAGTATAACCATATTTGTATTACAACTAATTTTGTTGTTCTGCTAGATGAACGAAATAAATTACCCAGTTGATGATTAAGGAAAAAAATTTATGATCAATTTAAGATATTATTCATTTTCATTTTGAAGTTTTTAAATTTCATTACAACTTTATCTTAAAAAACATATCGATAAATTAAAGAAAGAATATTTAAAATGAATTTCAACTAGACTTCTAAACAATGAACTTTTTTATAAAAATATACAAAACCAAAGTCTAAAACAATGATGATCCATAAAGGCATACATTTTATGAAAATAATATAAATTTAAATATTAAATTATGAATTTTATGATGTCGTCCTGCAAAACATTGTAGCTTTATAAATATTAGTAAACTGTATAATATTATTACACTGTATTAAAGTCTTCAAAGTATATAATTAAATAAATACTTCTAAAATGAAAGTCCATTTACTTTAAATCATACCAATAAACACACATAAAAACATGCAAATATACTAATAAAAATTATCTTCATGCAAATAACAAGATTATGTATATAAATGTAAATTAACTTATTTAGTCACACAATTATGTCATGACTAAATGAAAAGTCATTTGGAAGACTCTAAAATATAATAAACAAATCTTACTAGAAACTAATATTTGGCATACATTAGAATAAGGTTAAAGTTTTTAATGTTAGAGTGACACAAAACATCTACTATCAAACTATATATGTATATCTACTATGAAGTTTGATTTAAATCTCATTTAAATTTTCACAATCTGTCTATGTGATTGAATAACAATAAAGTCATGATACTTCTTGTTTATGACCATCACCCAAGGTATGATACCACCCTGAGTATCCCTACACCGCCCTTTAAGGGTCATGCACCAACCTAGGAAGTGTCACCATATCTAGAGTCAAATTTTATATACATATATACCACTTTATATACATACAAACACAAACAAACAAACAAACACGAAGGATCAATAAAAAATGGTATACATCATACATACATTATATCATTCATCTCGACACCAATTATATATTTATCCAGAGCATATAAAATCAATCTCACATTTTATACATTATACATACCATGTATAAAGACATATAACATATATAAAATATTCAATCATGACATAACATCATCACCATCACAGTAAACTGTCACTTGAGCGAAATGCAACAAAAATGCAACACCCTCTCAGGGCTATTCTCGCTTGAGGGACCACCTCATCGCTCAAGCATTAGTCACACTTGAGTAACATCCACTATTAAGTTTTAGAGAATCCTTCCACTGCTTTTGGTAGCTTGAGCACCCAAGAGCTTGAGTGCTCAAACTAGCATTGGAGCACCCAACGATCGTGCTAAGCACTAATATGTCCATGACACGTATGCACCACCTCAGCCATGGTTAAGTATCCACCACAATCCTCAAGCCAAAAAAGCTTAAGTTCCTTCTCCAACACTTGAGTGACTGATAGTTGTCATTTTGTTGCCAAATTAAAATGGTTCCAGTGTAGACTTGTTTAACGCTAAAGAAATGAAATGATAGTATACAAGTGGTCAGATGACCTCAAATAATAAAATCAGTAAATAAATGTTTAGAATCTATATGTAAGTAATAAAATTTAGCACTAACAATATAAAGATAAAAAAGGGGTCGAGATAGTTGTGCAAAAAATATAAAAGAGATTAAAATAACAATTAAAACGCGGTTGATCCTCAAGTTCTTCCACCATTGAATTCTTCATAGGTTCTCTAAAGATTAATCATTTTTCAATCCTCCAACAGAGCTAAACCAAATTGAACATGCGCCAGTCTAATTCAACTGAAACTCACCAGTAAAACATGCGTCTACTGATTTAATCAATACTCACTTTGTTCCATGCGTATACTCTATGAGAATGTTTATCTCATCTTTCTTGAATCATGTGTCCAAGAAATTAATTAGAACAATGTGAACTAACTAAGAAACTAAAATTTAAGATAAGGAAGACTCTCAATAACGCGTTCAAGTACAACCTCTCATAAAAATCAGTTTTCCAAGAGATTAGAATATTAAAACAATTGCTATAAAGAATTAAAAATCGAAACTTTTATTGAAAAAAACCTCAAAACTCAATGGGAAATTATAAAAGAATCAACCAAAAAAGTTTAGCCTCCCATGTGGAGGCAAAACAAAATAATTACAAGAAAAAAGAAACTAAGAAAATGCTATGAAACTCCCCCCTTTCTCCTTGATGCTTGTCTCCTTTTATAGGGCTTTATGCTCCAAGGATCTTGGAAAAATATTGTAGTTTAGATTTTGTTAACAATTTCAAAGTTTTTGACTTTCCAAAGTTCTTGTATTTTTGCAGAAGATTTGCTTCCAATTCTGTTTATGAGATATTGTAACTTTTATTTTCTCTTTATTCTTCTTAGAATTTGTTTTCTGTTTTGATTGAAAAAGTAACTTGAACTTTTGCATATTTGGTCCATTCACTAAGGTAGACTCTTCCTTCAGACCATTTACTCTAAAAACACAAAATAAACAAAAATAATAGTTAAAGCCCAAATAAACTTAATTATATGAATATTAATTAAAACAATTGATTTATTTATTATTATAGTCCAATAATCCATGATTAAAGTTATTGAGTGTGAATAAATATATGTTCATCAGTGATATACTTTTAGAGAAGAGAATTGACTCGACATCTATGTCACTTGAACAACAAGCCACAACTTGAACTATATAATATGTCACTTGGATAACCAACACATTTCCTAAGTGATATAAGACAATAAGTGTAATGATTACATAACTTAGGTCTCTCTTGAGTGTCAAGTGATCGTAAAGCAACCCCAAAGGGCTCAAACAAAGGATTTCTCAAAGATTTCCAAATTGTATGTGGATTCTTACTTTCCCATGTTCATCAAAGAGTTATTTTAAGACTTATATCCAACAATGTATCATCACAACAACTCTTCTAACATGCATATATTTTACATACTATCAACCCCCATATATTACATACAACTAACAACTATCATATTGTAAAAAAATGACATAGTAACTCCCCTTGTCTAGATTGAAGTATGCTCTCATAATAACCAATACTTGATAAATTTTTCTAAGACTCTAATGAATCTAGAGAAGTTCTCAAAACATCATTTATATGAGCAAACATTTCCTCTAAATCATTCATACAAGTAAAGAAGAAGAGAAGACAAAAAGATAAGAAAACTCATATATGATTGAGGTTACTTACCAAAACTAACTTCTCATCAATCCAAAACAATTAATACCTTACTAACTCCACAAACCTCAATCTAGTAAAGAATCTATAATTAAAAACTCAATCTACTGGTTTAATTAGTACCCACTTTGTTCCATGCGTATACTTCATGGGAATGCTTACCTCCCCTCTCTTGAATCATGTGCCCAAGAAATTAATTAGAACAATGCAAACTAACTAAGAAATCAAAGTTTAAGATAAGGAAGATTCTCAATCATGCGTTCAAGTACAACCTCTCAAAAAATTAGTTTTCCAGGAGATTAGACTATTAAAACAACTGGTATAGAGGATTAAAAATCGAAACTTTTATTGAACAAAACCTCATAACTCAATGGGGAATTCCAAAAGAATCAACCAAAAAGGTTTAGCCTTCCATGCGGAGGCAAAACAAAAGAATTACAAAGAAGAAAAAGAAACTAAGAAAATCCTATGAAGCTCTCTCTTTTCTCCTTGTGTCCTTTTATAGGCTTTTCTGTTCCAAGGATCTTGGGAAAATATTATAGTTTATATTTTGTTAACAATTTCCAAGTTTCCAGATTTCTTATATTTTGCAGAAAATTTGCTTCCAATTCTGTTTCTAAGATATTGTAGATTTTATTTTCTCTTTCTTCTCGGAATTTGTTTCTTGTTTTGGTTCAATAAAAAATTTGGACTTTTATATATTTGGCCCATTCACAAAGGTAGATGCTTCTTCCGGATAATTTACTCTAAAAACACAAAATTACCAATAATAATAGTTAAGACCCAAATAAACCCAATTATAAACTATGAATTTATTTATTATTATAGTCCAATAATCCATAATTAAAGTTATTGAGTGTGAATAAATATATGCTCATGAGTAATACATTTTTATCTATGTATATAATTTGATCATCTAAATATATGTATCTTGGTTGGCTGGGTTTTAATTGTACAAGTCAATTTAGATGGGATTATCATTAAACAGAATGAACTAAAAAAAAATTCTCATTTAAAATGGCGGCTTTTACCATAACTGTAGTTTTATATCTTTCAAGAGGGTATAAAATGACGACTTTTTACCATAATTGTCGTTTTATATCTTTCAAAAAGATCTAAAACGACGACTTTTACCATAACCGCGGTTTTAGACTGAATATAACACAACGTTATATAGCCGTTGTCTTTGCTTAAAGATAATAGACTACATGTTGAAAGACAACGATAGAAGAACCATTATTTTAATACTAAAATGACCGTCGTGATTTAACTTTTTTGTATCAGTAATTATAAAGTTTTTTTTAGAGAGACAACGATAGAAGAACCGTTATTTTAATACTAAAATGACCGTCGTGATTTAACTTTTTTGTATCAGTAATTATAAAGTTTTTTTTAGAGTGGTGGTGATAAACATATATCGATTTGAAATTAATAGAGTTAGAAAGCAAGAAAAAAAAATACATGAAAAATGTTAAATAATGTCATAGAAATAGAAATGGAAGAGAAGTGTAAAGAAATTTAAATAAAAATTAGATGTGAGAGTAAGTTAGTTTATATTTCCTAAGGTTTAATGTAATTACACCAATGTTACCTTTTTTTTTCTATGTTATACTTTAACTTATAATAATCCTTTCCATTATTATAAACTTTTTAAAAATTACATATTTTTCAAATTATGCACTAATAAGACGCATGGTGAATAATAAGCAGTGTAGATTGTGTAAATATATGAGCTTCCATTTTATTTATTTTAGTTTGTGTGACAGATGAACATTATTAGCAGGAAAAAGAAGAATGAGACTGTCACAGTGAAGGTGGTTTTTGGAGTCTAGAGGATCTTGTTGAGGACGATGTTGGAACGTTCAGATTTTTGGTCCTTAAGATTGATGAACTTGGAAGAAAAAGACCAAGAGAGGACGTCGTGCGTTTCATAGCTCCATTGATAAGCCCCTGAGGTGGCAGAGAACCCAACGCTCACCCAGTCGTAAACTTCTTTCTCCAGCTCCACTGTGGTAGAGACGTTGTTGCTCTTTCCCGTAGAAGGGTTTGACAGAGAAACCGAGAAGACCTTCGTGGAGGAGTTATAGGTGATCCGAACCTCGGCGTTTTGTCCGTCGTAGTCGTGTACATCCCAAGGCACGCTTTTGATATCGTTGTTGTTCACGTCGATGCTAATACGGCTGAGGAAGGTGTCGAACTCCACAGTCACAGTATCGCCTTTGGATTCGGGCTGGACGGGGACGAGAACAAAGTCAAGGCCAACGGCGGAATTTGCTTGGCGGTGAGTGCGGATATTCATTGTGAAGTTGGTGTCGAAGCTGGCGACGTTGCCGGTGGTGCTGTCCCTGATTTGGATGGGGGCGGAGTAGAAGGCTCTGCTCATAGAGTCGTATGAATTATAGGATAGTTGTAAGTTGCCGTTGGATGAGACGGTGGCATCGCCTTGAAGGATAAGGTTGGTTTTGTTGAACGCATCGATGATGAAGGAGGTTTCGGTGGCTGAGTTTGCGTGGCTGAGAAGCGCAAGGAAGAGGGCTAGGGAGAGTAACTTGGAGGAAGCCATGATCATGCATTCATGCATTAACCATCACTCTCTTCTCTATTTATACAACAACAAATGCAAAAACTCTCTACTTTATGCATTTTTTTTTCTTTTATTATATTATTTGAGGGAGAAATAAGAATATAAAAAAAAATTAAGCAACGATGGCAATGCATCCACGTCATCAAAAACAATGAAAAAAATATGAAATAATTAATTTAAATTTAGAGAGAGATTTATGGAGAGAAACACATAGCATTGAGAAGTGAAAGGAAGACACATGTGAAGAGCAAGGAGCTGAGGTGGCTGCATGCATGCATGCATGGGCAGTGGTGTCTTAGTGGGAAGAGGAGAAAGCTGAGGTGGCAGCGTGCATGCATGCATGGGCAGCGGTGTCATAGTGTGAAAGCCGCAGTGGAAAGTGCGAGGAAGGTAGGTGTGAAGAGGGAGCTGAGGTGGCAGCGTGCATGGCGAGTGTCGAAGCCGCCGCCACAGTGCAGATGGTACAACTTTTGTCCATCGTCGTCTTTCTCATCCAAGTTCCTCTTTATAATATCTTTTACCAAATCATATTTTAAAATAAATTATTTTAAATTCATTTTAGTTTTAAATAAAGTAATAGTATATATATAACAATATAGAATGGGTATCATTTTCTAATTTTATATTTTATAATATTAAAATATAATAAATTTAATTATTATTTATTTTGAATTGAAAATTTAGAAAAAATTGAAATTTAAAAAAAAATAAAGAACTCAAATTTAACACTTCTGTAAATAATTTTTTTAAAAAAAAAACTGTGAATATGTTCAAATAAATCCATAAATATTAACTTTTATTTGGTTTTTTATTTAAAGAATAATTTATTCTTACTATTATATTTAAAATTAGAGTTTTTAATCTTTTTATATATAGTAAAATTTATAATAATATTTATATATTATTTCAATAAAGTTATAATAGAGAATTTTTTTCCGCTTCAAACTCTTGTTGTAATTGTTTGTATCAACATGGCGTTCCTTGCTCTCCCGACTATTCTCCTCTTCTATTCATCTAAGGAGTTCATTCCATTGAGGGGGTTGTGTCAAGGAGATCCGTTAACACCATTTTTGTTTCTAATTGCGGTTGAAGGTCTAGCATGTGTGTATACGAGAAATTTTTTACTGATAGTTTATTCCAACCCCTTGTCTAGTTGCACGAACACGACCACAATGCTTAGGTCGTCCAATTGCTTCAACCAAGACGACCTTAAGGAACAAAATTACCTTGGGATTCCAAGGAATCCTACAAGAGACAAAAATCATAGCAGTTTTTAATATAGTGAATGCTTTAAAATAAATGAAAAAAGGCTAAAAAATAACTTGCAATTTTTTCGATGATAACCCCTGATTGCTCAAAACTTGGTGCACCCGACTTTCGAAGTCGAAAATTGCATTGACTCGGCTTCAAGAGTAAAATCAGAATTTTGAACTATACTCTTTTCATCCATAGACTTCGAGTAAAATATACAATTATTTCCTTCGTATGCTTTACAAGAAATAACATCAAGCTTCAATCCAGTCAACTAGGTCAAGGTCTTTGATGTTGTTGAATACTTTAACACCTCGTCTTTAAACCAAGGCATGAAAGTTCTATTATGTTCCATCAAGACCCATTTCTCTTCTTGTCTTAGGTTATTTGCCTTCACAATGAGTTTATGAGCTTCTATGTAAGATATAACTTCATTTGTGTTATTCAATATATACAAATGTGTTTGCAAAACTTCTGATCGAAATTTGCTTACAATATTCACATCACGTAAACATTTACTTGTAGAACATCCATGGTGCCATCACGTTTTGTAGAACGAAGGTGCCATAAATTAGCTGAAAGACCTATTAAATGAACTCCCATTTTATTTATTATAGTTTGTGTGACAGATGAACATTATTAGCAGCAAAGAAGAGTGACTATAAGTAGCGTTACTATGAAATTATTTGGGAACATTGTTTGGCCTAAAAAAAAATGTTAAAGCAAAGTACATAGTCGTAAAATCAGAATCATGTGATCAACGCATCAGATACTTGGAAGAAATCTTTGAATATCTTAGGTGAATGAACATGCCGCTTAACCCAAAAAGTGTGCGCGTTCAGATATACAAGTTATTGAGATTTATACTAACCCATCGAAATATCCAGACAAATGTGGGGCGATGGCGATAACAACATGATAAAAAATACAAAAAGAGTATAATAGAGTAAACTCCATGATGGTATTATTTTGGAAAACTTTTCTTTAACAGTCCAAAGTTTGGAGTAAAAAACAAACATTTGACAGCTCCTTTTAATAATATAATAATATATGAACTTCCATTTTATTTATTTTATTTAAAAATGATTTTTTAACACTCGTATTTACCTTTAACCCAATAAATATTAATATTTTAATTATTATTTTTTATTATATTTTCATTAAGGAATTAAGGAAGTAGAGCAAAGAACACTGAGTGTAAGCTATCATCACCCTATTTTATTTTATTTTCTGTGACAGACAAAGAGAAACATTATTAGCAGGAAAGAACACTGAGTGTAAGCAGTGATTTAGTGTCACAGGGAAGGTGGAGATTGAGTCTAGAGGATTTGGTTGAGGGCGAAGTTGGCAAGATTCAAAGCTTCAGATGTGGTGCCATCGGAGAGCTTGGAAGCAAAAGACCAAGAGAGGATGTCGTTCGTTTCAACGTTCCCTTTAGTAATCCCAGTGGTGGCAGTGAACCCAACGATCACCCACTCGGGAAGAACGCTCTTCAGGTCCACTGTGTCAGAGACGATGAAGCTTGTTTTCAGAGAAGGGTAAACCAGAGAAGCCACCAAGAGCTTCGTGGAGGAGTCATAGGTGATCAGAACCTCCGCGTTTTCTCCTTTGACAAAATCCCACGTCGTCGTTTTGATAGACTTGATGGAGTTCACGTCGATGCCAATATGACGCGGTTTGGGGTCCCAGTGAACGTTGTAGAGGGTGTCGAACTCCACAGCCACAGTATGGGCATTGCTGTCGTATTTGTAGTTGTTGAACAGACCTAGAAGACCGCCTTTGTCTTTGGGCTGAGAGCCCACGGGGAGGAGAACAAAGGCAAGGCCATCGGCGGGTCCTGAATTGTTGGGAACGTCGATATTGAATGTGAAGGAGGTGGCGAAGCTGGCCACGGCGCCGGTGGTGTTGTCCCAGATTTGGATGGGGGCGGAGTAGAAGGCACGGCCCAGAGAGCTCAACGTGGGTTCTCCGTTGTCATTAACATTGGTTAGTCGTAACTGGCCTTTGGATGAGACGGTGGCATCGCGTTGGAGGATAAGGTTGGTTTCGTTGAACCTTTGGAAGCTGAAGGAGGTTTGGCTGGCTGAGTTTGCGTGGGTGAGAAGCACAAGGAAGAGGGCTAGGGAGAGTAAGTTGGAGGAAGCCATGTATGCATTCATGCATTAACCATCACTCTCTTCTCTATTTATACAACAACAACTGCACTCTCTCTCTCTACTTTATGGATTCTTTTTTCTTTTATAATATTATTTGAGGGAGTAATAAGAATATAGAAATAACAATTAAGCAACGATGGCAATGCATACACGTCATCAAATACATTGAAAAAATATGAAATAATTAGTTTAAATTTAAAGAGATATTTATAGAGAGAAGCGGTTGGCACGTAGCATTGGAAAACACGGGTGAAGAGGAGGGAGCTGAGGTGGCCGCATGCATGCATGCATGGCCAGTCGTGTCATAGTGAAAAGAGGAGAAAGCTGAGGTGGCAGCGTGCATGCATGCATGCATGGCCAGTGGTGTCATGGCGTCAAAGCTGCAGTGGAAAGTGAGAGGAAGATACGTGTGAAGAGGAGCGAGCTGAGGTGGCAGCATGCATGCTGCATGCTGACTGTGAAACCCGCCACAGTGCATATTGTACTAACAAAGGGGTGTGACTACTTCTGGATCTAGGCCGAGTCACTTGCGTCCATTTTCGCCAAGTATTGTGTGTCGCACACAATAATAAACGATAACGGTTGGCAATTCATCGACCGAAGGCTGCAGTCTTTTTACGATGACCTCATAATCAAATCCATAACAGTCTCGATCGAACACCCCAGAGGAACAAACAGGCCTAGGCTACCAATAATGTGTAAATGAACTCAAGAAGCGGCTCAGCAGGTTAAAAGGCCGATGGACTGAAGAAATGTTAGAAGTCTTGTGGGCATACCACTGCACCCCCGGACAACCATGCAAGAAACATCGTACAACCTGACGTATGGCACGGAAGCAATGATACCGGTCGAGGTAGGTGAGCCTACCATCCGATGACAGTTGTTTGACCTGACCCTGAATGAAGAGAGTCTATCGGTTAGCCTGGACTTGGTCAGCAAACTTCATGACAAGAGCAAAATTCGAGAGGCGGCGTGCAAGCTTCAGGCGGCAACACGCTACAATACAAAGGTCTGAGATGTTTTTTCGTATTACTTAATTTCTATCCATCATTATTATATATAATTTTATATATGGTTAATGTTTTAAGAATCTATAAAAATATTTTTTCGTATTACTTAATTTCTATCAATCATTATTATATATAATTTTATATATGATAATAAAAAAATGTGTCTAATTTTATTTAATATTTAATATTTTAAGAATCTGTAAAAATATTTGTTCTTTAACATAATCCATACACAATTATCCAATTTTTTGTTCTTTAAAACTAACACTCTTAAAAAATTATATATAAAATTAATTTTTAAAATTACATAACTTACTACCCAATATATAAACAATAAAATTAAAAAATAAAAATTATGACGTGGCAGAAGTCGTGTCAACTTGGCACGACTTTTGTATGACAAGGCAAAAGTCGTGTCAAGTTGGTACGACTTCAGTATGACGGGGCAGAAGTCGTGCCAAGTTGGCACGACTTCAGTATGATAGGGCAGAAGTCGTGCCAAGTTGGCACGACTTTAGTATAACATGGCATAAGTCGTGCCTAACTGGTACGACTTCTGCATATGAAGTCGTCCCAATTAGGCACGACTTGCCTAAATTTATAATTTTTTTTAAACGGGCACCATTTTGGTAAAAAAAAAAATAACCCCATCATGGTCAATAAACCGTGAAACCTGCCACAGGGCACAACGCCATTATGCAGATAATGTTAAGAAGTGTACCAATTAATCTATCACACATTCTTCTCAACATTGATTTTTAAACTCGACCAATACAGAAGATCAAAGAAGATTGATTTTTTCTTCCAAATATTTTTCACAAATGACTTTTTTTTTTTTACTTACTGAAGGTGTGATCTATGTTATTTACCTTTTTTATAAACCTCAACACCAGTTAATGCAATTGGTGGACCACTTGATGGAGATGTGCCTTCATAGTTTTCAGATTTTGTTGGTGAATGGCGGAAGCATCATGGATTGAAGACGAAGCAAGGTCCTCCTAAGAGTGGTGGTGACCTTGAAGGTGCATGAGAGGTAGGGATTGAGAGTGGTCAGGCCAACTCTACTTGGAAAGGGGAAATTTGTGAAGATTAAAAGCCTAACCTAAGAGGTTTAGGGCAAAAAGTGAAATTGCCACAATTTGGCAGCAATTCACTAAGTATATTAATCTTGAATTTACATGACCCAAGAACCTCATTATATAGCAAGTGAGGGCTGGATTTGACAAGAGAATTGGAGGGAAATTCAAATGAAAAAGAATTTGAAATTGGCGCCTATTTTACACTTAGCATATGGAGCACATGAAGCATATTTAACATGTGATGGAAAACGTTTAGCACATGTTAAATATGGAATATGTGGAAAATGTGCCTTGGTTAAACATAGCCGACCTTGGTTAAAATTGGGTGTTTTAGAAATCATAATTTAACCAAGGTTGGTTTTTAGGTGCCAAATTTCATTTAAGGAAAAATTACAAATAAAATTTCTAATCTAATTTTGACAAGAAATTAAAGTCTACTCTACACTAGAGTTTATGGCATTTGAACATGTAAAAAAACGTCTTCTTGGATCCTCTTGGCCATAACTCTAGGGGTTGGCTTAAATCTACCCTTTGGTGAGCTTACATGTGGGCTTGTGCTTAGGCCTCTTCCATCACCACTAGTCTCTTGGTGTCCATTAAAGGCTTTTTTGAACCTCCGGTAAAGATGATGACTTTTAAGAAACCTCTGATGCCAAAGATATACTGTATTCCTTCCATGTTTCAATTGTTGAGAAGCAGTGTATTCTTCGCATATTGGACATGCTTTATGACCCTTAACACTATAATATACAATCATTAGGACATGCATGTATCTTTTTATACTCCATACCCATTGAACAAAGAATCTTTTTGGCATCATAATTACGATTTGGTAGAGTATTTCCTTCTGGAAGCATATCCTTCAACAACTGAAGCAATTCTGTGAAGTTTTTATCAGTCCATCCATTTATTGCCTTCAAATTCATCAATATTAACATCGTCGACAATCGTGTGAAATTAGTTGCTCCAGGATACAATGGAGTCTTTGCATCGCTTGAAATACTTCCATATTTATGCACTTCTGCAAAAGACTGAGCTCCCACATCATGAATCATGTCCTTCAATCGATTGTCATCTACATCATCATGTACTTCATCATCCATGGTGGACCCCACATATTCTTTAGTTACGGAAACATGTGATAAATTTAACAATTCACCATGTCATGTCCAAGTTATATAAGATTTAAGAAACTCATCACATAGCAGGTGCTCCCTCATTATCATAACATCCAGTATTCTTCAATTTAAACAATTAACGCACAAACATCTGATCTTTGCTCCATCATGACCACTATTAATCGTGTTATGTTGTGCAAATTGTATAAATTCTTCTACTCCTCTTTCGTACTCATCACTTATGCGAAGAAAATTTATCCAATTTTGATCCATTATATTCCGAAATAGTCAATCAGGTGTTTTTTAATCAATGTTCTATCTCACGCGTTTGTCAAGGGTCGAACACTCTCGGACTCAATACCAACACGTATCAATTGTCGAGGGTGGAACACCCTCGGACTCAATACAAACACGATAATTCTATTCAAAACTAACAACTATCATAATATAAATACAAATTATAATAAACACTAAATAATATAAATTTTAAAAATACAAACTATAATATATAAAAAAAATCATAACATTAAATAAAATTAAAAAAAATAGAAAATATCACCAACGTTGTGTGTTAAGGCAATGTTGGCCAAGAGTGACACGGCGAAGGCAGCTGACGCGGTGGTGAACACAGAAACAGCGACGGAACACACCAGAAACCAAAGAAAAACCCACGTATAGAGAAAAAAGAAAATAAGAAAGAGTGAGTGACACGCTTCCACGAAAGAAAATAAGAAAGAGTGAGTGACACGCTTCCACGTATAGAGAAGAAAAAAAAGAAGAAAGAAAATAAGAAAGAGTAAGTGACACGCTTCTGAAACTAAGGTAAAAATGATTTACGAATGCGACTATTAGCCACACTCGTAACTCAAGCGCTTTGATTTACAAGTGCGGTAAAACCATGTAAATTTATTTTTAGAGTGGTGGTGATAAACTTAAATCGATTTGAAATGGATAGAGTTACAATTTTTTTTTATCGACAATAGATAAAGTTAAAAAATAAAAAAAAAATACGAGAAAAATATTAAATAATGTTAAAAATAAAAATAAAGAAATTTAAATAAAAATTAGATGAGAGAGTAAGTTAGTTTATATTGATTTCTTTAGTGATTTAATAACTGCAAAAAGAAGAGAGTAAATTTAAGTAATATTTACTAAGGTTTAATGTAGTTACACCTTTTTTTTTCTATGTTATACTTTAATCTATGTTATACTTTAACTTAGAATAATCCTTTTCATTACTATAAACTTTTTAAAAATTACATTATGTACTAATAACACGTGTAAACTCTATTTTGGAAAACTTTTCTTTAACAGTCAAAGTTTGGAGTAAAACACAAACATTTGACAGCTCCTTTTAATAGTATAATAATATATGAGCTCCCATTTTATTTATTTTATTTTCTGTGACAGAGAAACATTATTAGCAGGAAAGAACACTGAGTGAAAGCAGTGTTTTAGTGTCACAGGGAAGGTGGAGTTTGGAGTCTAGAGGATTTTGTTGAGGACCAAGTTGGCGAGATTCAAACCTTCAGATGTGGTGCCATCGGAGAGCTTGGAAGCAAAAGACCAAGAGAGGACGTCGTTCGTTTCAACGTTCCCTTTATTAATCCCAGTTGTGGCAGAGAACCCAACGCTCACCCACTCGGGAAGAACGCTCTTCAGGTCCACTGTGTCAGAGACGATGAAGCTCGTTTTCTGAGAAGGGTAAACCAGAGAAGCCACCAAGAGATTCGTGGAGGAGTCATAGGTGATCAGAACCTCGGCGTTTTCTCCGTTCACAAAATCCCACCGCGTCGTTTTGATAGACCTGATGGAGTTCACGTCGATGCCAATATGACGCTCTGTGGGGTCCCAGTCCTTGTTGTAGAGGGTGTCGAACTCCACAGCCACAGTATGGAAATTGCTGTTGCTGCCGTCGAAAAGACCTAGAAAACCCCCTTTGTCTTTGGGCTGAGAGCCCACGGGGACGAGAGCAAAGGCAAGTCCATCGGCGGGTCCTGCATTGTTGGGAACCTGTATATTGAATGTGAAGGAGGTGGCGAAGCTGGCCACGGTGCCGGTGGTGTTGTCCCAGATTTGGATGGGGGCGGAGTAGAAGGCGCGGCCCAGAGAGCCCACCCTGGGTTCTCCGTTGCCATTAAGATTGGTTAGTCGTAACTGGCCGGAGGATGAGACGGAGGCATCGCGTTGGAGGATAAGGTTGGTTTCGTTGAACCTTTGGAAGTTGAAGTAGATATCGTTGCTTGAGTTTGCGTGGGTGAGAAGCACAAGGAAGAGGACAGTGAAGAACTTGGAGGAAGCCATGTATGCATTCATGCATTAACCATCATTCTCTTCTCTCTATTTATAGAGAGAAGAGGTTGGCACGCAGCACTGCGACATGAGAGAAAGACACGGGTGAAGAGGCGGGAGCTGAGGTGGCAGCATGCATGCATGCATGGCCAGTCGTGTCATAGTGAGAAGAGGAGAAAGCTGAGGTGGCAACGTGTATGGCCAGTGGTGTCATAGTGTGAAAGCTGACGTGGCAGCATGCATGGTGAGTGTGAAAAAGGCGCCACAGTGCAGATGTTACTAACAAAAGCGGTGTGCCATGCAACTTTTGCCCATCGTCGTCTTTCTCATCCAAGTTCCTCTTTATAATATCTTTTACCAAATCATATTTTAATATAAATTCATTTTATTTTTAAATAAAGTAATATTATATCCATAAATATTAACTCTCATTTAACACATTTTCAAATTTAACACTTCTGTAAATAAATTTATTAACAAAAACTTGTAAATATGTTCAAATAAATCCATAAATATTAACTTTCATTTTATTAACAAAAAAATCTTTACTATAAGCTTATTAAAATGATTATGATTTTGATACCTTAGTAAGAAGTGTACTTTAAGTTTAACTCAATCTCATAAAATCGACTTATAAGATGAGATTTACATCCATTTATATGCTATGAAATTTTTTAATCTCTAATCGATGTGCGATGTCCAACAATTACACTAAATTTTCAATCAAGATATAAAAGAATAAAAATTTATATCTTATTTTTCCTACTCCAAAACTAAAAAATAATAATTTATTTTATAATAACTTTTCACATTTATAGATAACATTCCTCACTAGTGCAAAATGTAGAAACAACTACAGTTTATTAAGTACGACTTTACGAACAGACACAGTCTTTAAAAACGCGGTGACATTTTTTAAATTAAATTCATTTACAAATGCGGCTATTTGTAATAGTCACATTCATAAATCAAGCAGTTTGCATTTGTAAATCAAAGCGCTTGATTTACGAATGCGGCTTCACCTATAGCCACACTTGTAATCGAAGCGTTTGATTTATGAATGCGACTATTACAAATAGTCACATTCTTAAATCATTTTTTACCCTAATTTTTGAAGCGCGCCACTTACATTTTTTTATTTTCTTTTTTCTATTTGTGTTTCGCATTTGCACTTAGTGTTCATCTCTTCTTCTGCAGCTTCATTAATTTTGTTTTCGTGCCTCCGTAAGTATCTTCGAGCTGTCTTTCTTCTTCACCAATGTATATAAATCTTTTTCCTTTATCTTACTTTGTTTGGTTTGTTGCACTCAAAGTATTGTTGCATTAGTGGGTTCTTATGTGGTTTCTGGATTTTAAAATTTATATTATTTAGTATTTATTATAATTTGTATTTATATTATGCTAGTTGTTAGTTTAGAATAAAATTATCGTGTTTGTATTGAGTGCGAAGGTGTTCCACCCTCAACAATTAATACGTGTTGGTATTGAGTTTGGGGTGTTTGACCCTGATAAGTTACGATAAGCTCAAAATGACTCTGATATCATGTTAAAAAATGGACTTTAAACTTAATTCAAGCTCATAAAACCAACTTATAAGATGAGATTTGCACATACTTATATATTATGAAATTTCGTAATCTCTATAGTTGATGTAATTTCAAGATATAAAAGAATAAAAAATTATATTTTATTTTTCCTACTCCAAAACTTTTATTTTATAAGGTGTTTATTTTATAAAAGAATTTCAAGATATAAAAGAATAATAATTTATTTTATAATAACTTTTCACGATAACATTCGTAGTGCAAATTTATTAAAATAATATTGTTAGTTTTCTGATAAGTTTATAGAACGAATTTCTAATAAGCTTTTTATTTCTTCTCAATCTCCAAAGCATGTACTCTCAACGATGCAGATCAGTTTTAGTCTGAATATGTGTACTAGTTTAAGATTATGTTTTTCTTATATATCGTGTTTATAAGGTGTTTTATTTATTTGTTTATAATAGTTTTAAACTTTTAGTTGTATAAATAATTAAATTTGTCCAATTCAGATTAATTACTTCTTAATCATGATTTGTAGGGCCACTTACACTGTGATTTGTTAACTAATAAAATAGAAAGAATGTAACGTGTCAAGATAACGAAAGATGGTTTAAAATTCATGGTAATTAGACTTAATAATTGAATATTTGCTTTAAAATTTATAATTTTTTCAAAAAGTCTTTTAGAAAGTTAAAAGATAAAAATATATTTAATTGTTTTCTTAATCCCAACTTGTATTTGACTATTTCACACAGAAGAAAGAAGAACACTACAACAAAAAAAAGAAGTACATAAAAAAATATTACTTAGAGTGAGTCTATATTTATGCACTCCTAACATCACAACTTTAGATTAACAATATATTGTATTACTTAAACCAATTAAACAAGTAATTGAAAATTGCAAATTTATATTAACAACAAAACTATCACTACCAGTTTTTAGAAATCAAAATAATTAGTTATAATAATAACTAAATTAGATATCTTAAAAATTAAAAAAAAAAAAAATTAAATTAATTTTTATTATTGTTAAATAATTTTAAAATTGATATGTAATTAGCAACCAAGGTTTTAATTTCCAATTATTTAGTTTCTAAATTTGATAGAAAAAATATTTGTTGCTAATTAGATGTTAATTTAAAAATAATTTTTTTTTTAGTTTTATTACAATTAATTATTTTAATCTCTAAAAATTGATTTTTATTTTATTATTTTCTTATTTTAACGAATAATTTTATCAATATGAAATAATAACTCTTATGATGAATGAGAATATTAATATTTACATTGGTAGTTTGACTTTATTAACTGAACTTTATATGCATGAAATTTAAATATTATTTTTGTAAAAGTATCTTAACAATTAAATTTAGCAAGAGAATTTAATTTGATTTTGAGAGAGTTTTTTTGTATTTTTGTCTTGGTAGGGAAATGGTATCTGTCTATAGTGAAAAGTGAAAATGAGGTGCATGTGAAAAAGCTTTTCATTTGTAGAAGTGCTTAGAATCACGTTTCTTCACTTATTTCATTAACGTTGTGATTGGGTTTTAGGAAGCGGTGCTGACATACCAAACAAATCACACGGCATTCACGAAACACTGACCAGTTGTCGGCAAAACTTAACAAAATTATGTTTTTTAATATTTTTTTTTCTTAAAAAAATATTTTTATGATTTTAATAAATTTAATTTTATAATAGTGTTTGCCTATATTAGATAAAAAAAAAATTAGTCAAGATAAAAGATAATTTATATATATATAAATATATTTTTTTTAATTCATTAAAATAACTTTTAAAACTAAAATTATGATGGAGTTTTGAGTATTATTTTTAAATATAATGGTTGATTTTAACATTATTATCTGAATGAAACAAATTTTAGAAATTTCGATTCTTGGTTCGATCTGATTGATATATTTAAATAAAGAGACTAATAAATTTAAACGATAAATAAATTTGAAATAATATTTTTAATTATGGTCCGTATGTTAATTTGGTCTAAGAATATGATTCATAATTTATTATTATGTAAATAGTTATAAGTTTTGAGAAGAAATAATGTTAATTATATTAAATATTAAATATTGAATATTTACTTGATTTTCGAAAAAAAAAGTAAGCGAGTGAAATATAAAGTAATAAGTTTTTCTTAATTTTTCTTAATCTCTTTCCGTATTATAAAAAAAATAATTAATATATATGTATATATATATATATATATATGAATATAACAGTAGTGTGTGAATAAACTAATTTTTTTTATTATAAAATTACAAACATTGACATATACATTTATATGATAGAGACGGATATGGAATGTAGGATACGGAGACACAAATCTATATATTATATAATTATGAATTATATAAATTGACAATAAAGATTTATGTTTACAAATTATTATTTAGAATAGAAAAATGTTTTTCATGGTTCACAATGATTTGTTTTTTATCTTTATAATCATAATAACAATTTATACAATAAAATTTGAATTTTTAAAAAATTAATATATTTTTTCTTTCTAAAATTATGTTAAACCGTACTAGAATTATCAGAAATCTAACAAATAATTTTTTAGTGTCCTACCGATGCATACAAATATAGTTGTCCAATACAAATATCGGACACAACACATCATTCAAAAAAATTGTATGAATTTCATTACTAATAAAAATATAAAAATAGCATTAAAGGAGTGTTGGCAATGCATCCACGTCATAAAAAAATAAAAAAAGGTTGAATAATTAATTTAAATTTTGAGAGATATTTATAGAGAGAAGCGGTTGGCACGTGGCAGTGGAGAGTGAGAAGAAGGCACGTGTGAAGAGGAGGGAGCTGAGGTGGCAGCATGCATGGTGAGTGGTGTCATGGGGAAGTGTGAAAGCCGCCACAGTGAGCTGCACCGAAGCAGTGTGCCGTACAACTTTTGCCCATCGTTGCTTGCGTACCCTAACGTCTTTCTCATCCAACCTCCTCTTTATAAAAATATCTTTAACCAAATCATATTTTAATATAATGAAAAGTAAAATAAAAGATAAAAAATATTAAAAATCACAAAATGTAAATAACAAAGTAATGTATTTTATAAACAGTTATAAAACATTGAATATAAAAAAAGAAATAATTGGTAAATTGAAGAGATGGAGAAAGAGATATAGCAAGTTGAGAGAGAGAGGTACTTATAGAATGGTACATTTTGGTGGGGCATTATGTCAGAGAACAATATAACATATCTAAATGGGACCCCTCTTTTCATTTGAGGAAGACAAGACCAGGAACATGCTCTGCCCTTCCCTTGCAAAAAAAACTTATCATCAAATTTACCTAACTCTACCTCTTTTCTTTTACAATAATCATTATCAAAATCATTTTCTCATCTACCACTTATTATTAGATTTGCCGATTAAATATAAAGTTAATTTTTAATTTTATTAAAAAAAAATTATTGTTCTTGTTTGAGAGGATAAGAAGAATTTATGGATTGAATTTTATTTTTATTTTTTTTAAACTTTTTTTAATCGTTAGAGTTTCAGTTTTTATTCGAAGAAAATTCATAAGTTATTCGACATTAAAAATTCAGTATTCATATGTAATGTAATATTTGTAATGTATATTGTTAACAAACGGGGTGTTTGGTGGAAAAGTTGTTAGCATGTGGTGCATAGTTATGTTTGGGTTTAGGTTTGGTTTATAGTTATCTTTTTAAATTTGTTGATGAACTTTTCTAGGGATTTTTTCTTCTTTTGGCAGATTTCAACTAGTACGATGGGATAAGATGGTGGGGTCGGCTGGTTGCGAATTACATTTCAAATTTGGACATAGTGTTGTGAAATTGTTGATGGCATCACTAAAAGGATGTCGGCAGATTGAGTCTAGGGTATTAATTGTAGGGATCGACTTGTTCGAATGACTTTCTGGGTGTGAACTTTGTCTTTCGGCTCCTCAACAGTCTTGGGGCTGGTGGGGTGGTGAAGGACTTGCCGATAAGATTAGTCGGTCCAAAGACGATCCCCCCTCCCCGAGCTTCCTTCTCATCTTTTCATTCTCCTTTCGGAGAGCTAGGATCTCATTCCCATTCTTCCGAGTGACCTCCTCGTTCCTTCTCTTCGTCTTAGCCATCTCTTTGTGTAAAGACATCAACAATGTCATCTGACCCGCTTTGGGCATCCTTTCGTTAGTCATGCTTCGGGTTGATACCGTTTACTTTCTTCTTCACATGAATTCTCTTGACCCCACGGTGGACACCAATTGTTCTCGAACGGGATTGGGACTTAGAGAACGATTGAAACTACTCTTCTGATTCCTTTGTCGGTCGGTTGGTTTGCACTTCTGTTCCTCTCCTTGCAAACTCCTCACTCTCCTCTACTCATTCCTTTCCTCGATCTTCACGAAATTCATACATGGATTGTATTTGTAGAAGACAAGTTAGATTTAGTATTTGACACTCAATATTCTAAGTATTGTGTAATGACGTATCTAATTCTTGAAATGTGTATTATTTATATTATTTTAGTTTATCTTTTTTATTGGATCAAATTAGAGAATTTGGATTATATTTAGGAGTGTATTACCTAACTTAAGCATAATTAGACTTGTAGTGTCGATCCGATGACGAAAACCAAGTCATTGATAGTGTGAATCTGTAAAATAATAATATAAAAATATTTATTTATAATACATGATGAGCCTCTCTAATATTAAATCTTAATTAAAGCATGTGTCATAATTAATATTTATATTATTTAATTTCTATACTATTTAATCATCATTAATATACATTTTAAAATATAGGATGACACACTATAATTTTTTTACGGTACAATAACTATTATAGGAGTGTTTATTTTCAAAGTTCAAAAAATCTATCCTCATCTGATAATATGTGAATAAATGATAATGTGGATTTTTACTATCCATATAAATTAAAATTCTTTACCAGACGTGAAGATAGAAAAGTAAAGAAGCTTTTTCAGAGTTTTTAAAAAAAGAAAAGATTTGGATAATATTATAAAGAAAGAAAAAGGGTGGAAATGGGTTTATTCGAATGTGATGTGGTAGAAGAGAAAAAAAGTTCTCATCTATCAAACTTTTTTTATTCCACCACAACAACATTGTCAGTGCCTGCTTCGGTAAAGAGACAACGTGCTTTTGTACAATTGCTTTAAGCTATTTACAATTCTAATTTGAAAACATTTTACATGATATTAATGTAGCTTCATCATTAAAAAAACTATACGTGGGGATATAATACAGATAAAAATAAATAGAAATTTAATTTAAAAAAATCACAGAATTAAAATAAATAATGATCTGATTTTTTTTTTTTTAAGATTTTGATTACAAGTCTTGAAAAGAATAATAAGATAAGAGGAATTAAAGTTTTTCTTGTTCTTTGAGATCAAATGATTCACGAACAAAATTAAGGACTCATATGGTGGTTTTGATTGTAACATCTAAAAACAAATAAGTTTTTGGTTGTAATAATTTTCAATTTAAATTATGATAAGTAGTATAATCTAGGATTGATATGATTTCATAAGTACCATAACCAAATTTAAATATAAAATATGTTATTCAACTTTATTTGTTATAAATAATTTCTTAAATTTTAAATTTATAAATAAAAATACAATTAAATGAAGGAAGTCTTAATGTAATTCATCACTTTCCATTCCATGCATTAATTTAACAAAGTCTATAAATAATTTGTAATTAATATTTCTCATGTCAGAACTCCACTTATCAATATCTATAGACACTTAATTATACTTTTGAAAGACTCGTGTAATGACTTAAACTCAAATATTTGTACTTGTCCTACTATCTCGCTATGAATCCACGGAGTCATGTGCATAATAATATTAGTACCAAATCATATCATATGACACAGTTAATTCATATGAAATGTCACACACGTTATATTTCAAATTGTAGACTCAATCATATGAGCATCATTCAACTTTCACCACCAGATAATCTTCGTTTATATGATTCCACTATACCATTAAAGTTAAGATACATTATTTTAGACGAATCTCTAATTAATACATATCATAGCGATCTAAACACAATATTTTCTTTCTTGAAAATAATGTCTCAATCACAATTTCACACTATTCATTTTTCATGACAAATAATTTAACTCAAAATAGACTAAAAAAAAAAAACAACTTAATCTAATCAAAATTATAATTAAAAAATTTTACTTTGTTCATTATCAAAAGTCTAAAAATGTCCTCCCATAGTCAATCTTGTAAATGTAAAACTAAAAAATTAGAAAGAAAATAAAAAAAAGAAAAAATTGTAAAAAAATATAATTATATTAAATAAAATCTAAATAACTAATTTTTTTATTTATATATATTTTTCATTTTAATTATATATAAAATTATCTTCTAACTCCATTACATTTACTAAATGTGTTTAATAATATTTTAATAGAAACTTGCCACCAATAACGCTAATAAATATTTTGTGTATAGAAAACAGAAATGTCAACAATATATTTTCTAAAATATATTATTTGTTAGCGTTTAATAGAAATTACAAAGGAAAAAACTGTCTTTATTTAATAATTTTTCTTAATAATAAAATAATGAAATATTTATTATTTAAAAATAGGCTAGAAATTGAATATATTTCACTTGATGGATCTGACAAGTGAGAAAGTGTGGAAAAGATTAACACAAGAAAGGTAGGTGGAGAGAATGGATCCCAATCAATGCTAAAGTAAAATGACAACACTTTTTTCTCTAAAAAAAAATGATAAAACCAACGTCCCAAAGTAGATGAGAACAGTTTTTATCATTAAAAAAAGTACCAAAAGTTTGATCTGTATGAAGAAAGAGAATACAAGTGAAAAAAATAATAATAATTAGGTCATATTTGCAATAACTTATTTTTATATTTTAATATAAGTGTGTAGAATAAAATTTATATTTAAACTTCAATTCATTTAATTATATAATTAATGTTAGTAAAGATGAATGAGAGTTAATGTTTTTGGTTTATTAGAAGATAATAGTTGTGATTAACTTTTAGATAATAGACTAGAATAATGTCTAAATTATGTATTTAGCAAATGATAACAAAATAAAACACTATTGTTCAAATCACATTATTTTCTTAAAAAATATTTATTATTATTATTATTTTGAGTTAGTTTAAATATTGCAAATAACCAATTTTAGATAAAAAAAATAAATAGTTATTATAATGATTAAATTAGAGACTATAAAGAGCAAAAAAATTTGTTGATTTTTAAATTAGTTTCTATTATTGTTAAATAGTTTATAAATTGATATCTAATTAGCTACCAATGTTTTTCTACCAAATTTAGAATTTAAATAATTAGTAATTAAAATATTGGTAGTTAATTAGATACCAATTTAAAAACAATTTAACATTAATAGAAACTATTTTTTTTTTAATTTCTAAAATAATTTATAATTTAGTCACTATAATAGTAATATAAATAAATAATATGAATATGGGAGAGATTTTTTTATCTTACGAAGTAGTCTAACTTGATAGGAGAGTATTAAATTATGTAATGTATGAAATAAAATATTGAGAAATCGAGTGATGAAAATGAATGAAAGTTCATGTCAACTATTTAAGGGTGAGGATTTATTTGAACTAAATGAGTTATGGTTTGAAATTGTAATTATTAAATTCTTTGACATTCTTTGGTATTGTTTGGTAGGCAGTGATTGTGTATAAATCAATAATTTATTCCATTAATTTTATATTAGATTATAGTATTTAATTAATTTTCATAAATGTTAGATTGTTCCTTTTCATTATATTTGTGATTATCTTGTTTTAACATTAGAGTTTATCATAATATAAAGATGAATCATATGCACAGATGTTGCACATATTTGTAATTACAATAAAGAATATCAAACAAGTACATTTAATGGATATTTGTAGATAATATACATATGCCATCTTAATTACTCATTTGAATCCATGAAATTATTAATGATTTTTATTTAGGTATTTTTTTAGTTAAATCACAATAACTAATTTATGATTTATTTATAGAAAATTTGTTCATTAGTATAATAGGCTTTCATCTAGTATCTTTTTAAAAATATTTATTAATATGTATAGTCTACCTATGTATCGTTTTTGTTAACATATGAGTTTTGGTCTAGTTTCCGCATATTTTTTGTATTTTTATATTTTTTTTAATAATATTTTTTTTCATGTGATGATAAATGATTGTTGTTACTTGAGGTGTTAGTCTAGCTGAGATATCAAGTAGTATAGTGATGTCTAACACGAAATTTTTTTATAAAAAATAATTATATGAAACACGTGAGAGTTTAACTATGCATATAATTACAAATTTAATCCTTTTAGTAAAATACTTTTACCTTTTAATTTACCTTATACCTATTTTTACTCTTTTGTTGAATCTACTATTTTATTTTCTGTGGTTGAAATTACGTATACGAATTAGAGAGGTTAATATGTAGTAATTTGAAAAGTGGCATGTACTAGTTGGTGGTTGTAGGACAATCTAACACCCCCATGGACTCACTAGAACCTTCTTTCCTTGGCTTTGATGATTGATTAAAAAATAAGCAAGAAAATTTGTCAACAAAACAAACCCATATCTAATCTTTCTATAAATAATAATATTCTACAAAAGGAAAACACACCAAAACAAAATCAATCCACCCCAAGAATCTACCACCTGTGGTGTGACCCACTCACCACTCCACCAAATCCCAAACTTTCAAAACAAAAAATTAAAAAAAAAACAAAAAAAAAACACACATGATGTTTCCTATTACGTGGTCCCCACCCAGAATCCAAATCCAAATTAAATTTAGTTAATTGTCGGAAAAGAAAAATCAGCTATCTGCAATAATGGCCAACGGATCTCACACGCCAAAATGGAAAACTCAGAACAACACACAACACAACATCAGTTTCTATTTTTTTTTTTACAATTTATTTTTTTTCACTAAGTATTTATTATATATAATAGAATCTATTTCTATTTAGTGTGGGAAAAAGAAAAAAAAGTGCAGAATCATTGGTATCAACAAAATTTTCTTGATAATTTTTGTATGAATATTAAAAAAAGTTATGGTTTTGTGTGAAAGAAAAAAGAAGATAGAGAGAGAAAGAAGGAGAAGTCCGTGAATGGAGTTGTGAGCGATATGCACGCGCCTGTCACTATCTTGCATTAGGAATTAAAGTAGAGAAACCCTATCTCACTTTTTTTCTCACCCTTATATATAACACCATTCACCCTTTCTCTTTCTTCCCACCCAACCCTTTCATCTTTTCTCTCTCTTCACTCTTTTCAACTTTTTCTTCTCTTTTCTTCCTTCCATGGAGGATTCCAAGAAGCGAGTTCGTGACGAGTTAGCCACTGACTCGCCCCACTTCAAGATTCCCCGAGTTCACTCCTCCGAGTCACTCCTTCAACCCGACGTTCACCTGCAGGACCACATTTTCAACATACTTGATGACGCCGACAATGTCTCCGACCGTGCCACGGTGCAGGGTCTCGACTCAGTCATCAAGAGCTTCGAAGACGAAATCAAGGCTCCGGCTTTCGACCCGACCCAGCTACCCGATTCCGGCGAGTTGCAAAATAAGCTCGGGTATTTACTCGAGGCTTCCGACGACGAGCTGGGGTTGCCGCCGACAGAAGCGGCTGCTGAGGAGCCGGGTCGGGTTGACCCGGAACTTGACCCGGAAATGGCGGAGCTTGCTGCTTTCAATGGGTTTGAAGACTATGTTCCGGGCTTTGATGCATTTGGGTTCGGTTCTGAATTCGCGGCGGAGTGTGACGATGGTGCTGCGGGTTTTGTGACTGTGGATGGGTTGTTCGATTATGCGGATTCGCCGGCGGATGTTTTGTGGCGGTCGGAGTCATTACAGGCTATGTAAGCGGCGGTGATGAAGTTTTGTGGTGGGTTAGTGAAACGGTGCTTAGGGGTGGAAAATGTAAATCTAGGAAAGTTTGGGGGTACGAAGAGACAAAAAAAAAGTAGCACAGAAATGTAGGTGTAGATGTGAAAAGTTGTAGGGCTAAGATTTGTTTGTTGCTTCAGTTTTTTGGTTGAATTCAATTGAAACAAACTGGACTCTTGACGACACCGTTTTTACATTTGTTTTTTTGCATATTTTTTTATTTATTTTTGGTTTTATTTATGGAACTAAATATCTTCTGAGCTGAAGTAAAACGTTTAATTACTGTAGTAAAAATACTTTTAATTATTGATTATTTTATAAAATATCTTTTATTAAATTTTTCTATATTTTTTAAATTATTAATTGACAAAAACATTACATAACTAAATTTTCATGGTTGGTAAAGTTCTTTCATCATAATCTCAAACTAAATAAAAGTAATTAAACAGAAGTGATGAAAAAATTAATTAATTCCACATTTATTTGCCTTTCTGTCTCACTAGAAAGAAAAAAAAAAGTCCCATTAATGGTTAGCGTTACAGCTTATTTATTTATTAATGGTAGTTACGTAATAATAATAAATTGAAAACGATTTTGTTTTTGTATTAGAATAGTGAAAGTTTTATGATTTGAGAGAAGATATTCTTTTCTAGATTTATTTGATAGGTAGAAAAAGCAATTACTTAGATCATTTGATTGTTTACAAAAAAAATAAAAAAAAATATACATGATGGTGTTATGTTTAGATAATATACAAAAGTAAAATTTAAAATTTTATAACGTAAAGTTTATACATTATAAAATATTTTAATTTTTATAATGTAAAGTTTATATATTATAAAATATTTTAATATTTACTTCACGTAAAATTTTCAATGTATGTATTTATGTGAAGATCCGCATGTTAAGATTTTTTGCTTAATTTTTTTTATATTAGATTTTAAAATTCGTGATATTTCCTGTAGGATTATATTTTTAAATTGTATCATCATCTATAATACAGTTTAAAATTATATTTTAAATTATATAATAATATTATATATCGATCCAAAAATATTTTAAATTGATTGAATTATATTTGAAAAATATAATATAAGATGTAAGAGTAAACAAGTTAAAAATAATTTAAGAATTTTTTTACAATTTCTAATTTTTAAAGGAGTAAATATTGAGTTTTTTTTTCTCAAGTTAATGTAATATTTAGTATTTGTCTCAATTTGTTTATACTATATTTTAAATATATTTTCTTATTAGTTATTGAGAGTATTCAATTTTTGAAGACCAAAAAATATGTGTTGCAAAAAAAGTTAGTTAGATAGAATCAATATCCGTTGCGAGAATTCTTATCCACCCATGGCGTTCACCGTGCCCATTGGGAGTGGCGCGGCGATAATCCCCTGCGGCAACACTGCCGCAACCACTCGCTACACCCGTCTCCTTTCTTCGTCTAATCGAACGCCAAGAAATCACCTCCATGTGGCGTGCTCGAAGAAGTTCTCCTCCGATTCGCAACCTTTCAGCGCCGTAACAGAACCGCAAGCCACGGCGGAGATCGGAGACGAAGAGCCCATGGACGAGGAGTTTGCTGCCCTTTACAGTAAGGTGAATGGCATTCTCGAGGAAGAAGCGGACTTTTGGGAAGGACCGCAGTGGGACTTGCTCGGCTTCTTCGTCAAGTATTCCTGGATTATTGGCTTCGGTGTCGCGGTATAACCAATCACTCTATTCTCCTTAGTTTCTTCTTTATTAAAAAAGTGTATTATTCATAAGTGACCGTAAATTTCATCGATGGATTTTATAAATTTGATTTAAATTTAAAATTTATTTCTAATCATTTTGAGGCGAGTCATTTTGAATTATTTTGATCTTATGTTAGTGATTGTTTTGTTAGACATGTATTAAGTCATCTGTTATTGAGTCATTGGGTTGTTATCAAATGAGTATAATATATCATCCTATCCTATGGATGAGTTAGTAGTCTCAATGTGAGGAGTAGGTTGAAAATCCTATATTAAACTATAAATTAAAATATTTTAAATAAGTGGATACAAGTTTGTTTTTACGAAGTTGAATTAGAATTAAATTTAATTCTTACTATTCATCTTTTTCCTGAAATTTATGTCTCTTCTACTTGAAATTACAGTTCAGTGTTTAACATAATCGTATAAAGTTTAAAGGATAGCATGGTTGTGGAGATTGCAAATGCGTTATGTACTTCTGGAACAAGACTTCAATCTTAATTTTAAATTAATTTAATTATGTTTATTTTAAAAGAAAAAATTATTAGAATGAACTATATATAAGTTGATTTTGTATAAACTCTTTCCAATAAATAACTTACTTTAGATTTTAATTTTTAACCTTTATCTTTAAACTCATAAAATAGTGCTCGTCTTAGTCTCTTGTGTTTAAATCTGTTGGACTAAGAGATTTAAGATTAAAAGAAAGTTAAAAAATTACAGGTTAAGGTGAGTAGTTGCTAGCTACAGGGATTAAAGCCTAGAAATGATATAGGTATAGAGATCAAATGAGTAATTAGATTTTTAATTTTTAAAAGAATGGTGTTTTTTACACTAGCTTTTGTTGCATCACTGGGTGTTTCTCATGAATTGTTCTTCGTTAAGTTCTTAAATATATAACTCTTTTTCTTAGTTTAAAGACATGTGTGTTTGATTCAAGAGGAAAGAACTAGGGTCTTGCTTTGGTTATTTTGGACAAACTCAAGTTTCGAGTTAAACACTATCTCTTATATTGAGATTTAAGAGATTTATCTCTTCTTACAATTTAGCATTAGAGTTGATCCTCAAGTTAATACCCTCTTAGCCCTTGATATTGTTGTGGTCACGGGTCTATCTATAAGAAGAAATTGATTAGGGAGCATTTAGTTATAGATGTTTTATTCAATGGAAAACACAGTTTAATAGTAGAATACTATTATTTAGCGAATTCTATATCTGAAAGAACTCTCGACCACTTATTATTTAGTTGGAACTGGAACAATCCATAACTGGCTGAAGTTGCAGATGCTTTTGACTATGTGTTTTGTTTTTTAATTTAGAATTTTAGAGAATGATGCTATTCTTTCATAGAAATGGGTAGTGTAAACATTCAATGTCTATGATGGTTCAATCAAGGTTTTAAATTGTAACATTAAACAACATCATGACAATAATCATGTCTATTAATTTGCTTGAAATGGATATCTTTACTGAATCTTTGGATGTGCTTATGTTCACTGTCATTACAGGTATGTGTTAGTCTATATGGTTGTCTTACATATCAACAACCATCAAAAGAAGTGATGGATGAGATTGAAAGAAAGTATGGAGTGAGGTCTGGTGTGGAGTCCAGTGTGGAGTCCAGTGGAGACTCCAGTGCAAAATCCAGTGCAGAGTCCAATGATGTTTTTGAAGACCTTGATTCATATGACTCTGATGTATTTGATTCCAATCCAACAGAAGTGGCTCCTAGTTTGAATTAGAGTCTTCATAGACACTGGATATGTGCCTTATTTTTGGCATATCAATGCAGAGAAATGAATTCAAACTTTTTCTGAGCTAAATTTGTAAGGCAATGCTTCTACTTATATGTACACCTTTTATAATGTATTACTTCTCCGATAGATTAAATGAAGTGAGTTAATTATACATGGACATGCATGGTTAGTAGTAGGAGGATTTCATGTGATTGCTCAGGTATCATTGTTGACAATCTTTAGTCTATGTTGCATACCAAAACCATTAAAATGAAAATAATATATCGCTTTAGACTATAATACATTTGGATTATAATTCATGAAATGTAAAAATTAATACTCAATATTTAGTTTAATGGGTAAGATAGAAGGTAAAAGTTTTATAATCTAATTATAATTTTTCATAAACTATCTAAAAATTCTTCCAATCAGAATTACATGATAAATTTAGTATATAAATAATTTACTATACTTCACCCACTAAAATTATTACATCATTTATGTCACTAAAATAAAAACTAATATTGCTAGAGTAGTAACATCCAGTTTTATTGTGTTTAAGTTAGTGGCTTCACTACTTCGAAACCCAAATCCCATGACAGGTGTTGGTGGAACAGAAAATGCCGGAGAAGCTACAAATTCAGAAGAGCAAGATCATTACAAATAGGAAGCAATTTACAGGACATCAACAAAGGAAATTATGACAATAATCGGTTTAATTACTTGAAGAGAAATGGTTAAATAAAAATACAAGAAAATATGAGATTTATAAAAAAAAAGTGTTGCTTACCAATAACAGTGGAATTGTTCGTTGTGTCTAAGGAAACCTGAGAATGAGGAGCAGTTGCAGGCCTATGCACTTGTTTCACTGAGTTAAAGAAATGAAGGAAAAATCAATTCAATGCATAATAACATACAATTATTTATACAAATTGATAATATATGATTTTAGATCAAATGTGACTATTTATGCAACCTAAACAGGCAGAGTTATTGGTATTAAGTTGAAGCATGCAAAGAGCTGGTAACTGCAGAGCAAGTGTTCTGTTGATAGGGAGAGAACTGAAGTTAGTGCCATTGAACAAGAGGCAAAGACAATGTGGCTCTTGGCTGTAGATCTGCTTGAGGTTGTCACAGCATTGTGCCACTGGAGAAGGGGAAGTACCCTGCACAAATGGTGTGCAAGGAATGAGAAAAATTAGGCTTGGTGTGCATTGGGCTATGGTGGGGCTTGAAGGGCTAGAGTCTTGTGAAAGTATGTTGGGAAGATTGGAAATAAACAGCAAGAGAATAATCTGATACAGATTGAGGGCAAGATAGAAACTATCCAGAGAAACCATATTGTTATGCATTTTAGTGTTGGTGGAAGGTGTCTAAATAGGTATATGATCAGTTTTCTGTGTGAGTTGTTCCATACATTATGTGTGAGTTCCATCTAACATGTATTGCTTGTTTCTTCATGTGATAAACTAACTTGTTTAAAAGCTTAAAATGTAAGGCAAAGTTACAACAGTTTAATTTTCCTGAATCTAAAACTTTTTATATTATCAATCAATTAAAAACTGTACATGTAACTTTTAAAATTATTGTTGGAGATCCCACGTCGACTAGAGATTAGAGCCTTTCATTGTATATAAGTGGGTGCAAACCTCACCCCATTGAGCCGGTTTTAGACTTAAAGTCGTAATAATTATTAAAAGAAGTCAATAATCTCTCACTGTAAAGTTTTCTCAACTTTAATTATAAGATGTTTTGTTGAATACTAATAAACCAAAAACCAGTACTAATGTGCACAACAATCTTTATCCTATCCCTGCCTTTCCTTTCTTTTCTTTTTCCTTTTTATTTACTTCCTATGCATAATTAGCATGGTATACTTCCATGATAAAATTGTTTTAATTGTTATTTTTAAAGGAAAAATATAAGAACATAACTGTCAAATCTGAAACAGAAGTCAAGTGAGGAACCAGTTTACAGGTCTCTACAAAACATATAATTTAAAAAACACAAAAATAGAGTTGACCAAAACCTGGCAAGATAGATATTCATTTGCTCTATATAAATGTGAAATGCTTGACAATAAAAATAAAACATATTTTACATGTTAAATAATGATAAGTTCAACTAGCACAAGCACAGGAAGTAAGTATGTTTTCCTTTGTTTATGTAGTGGCATGCACAAAACGGCAACAAAGAAGTCAGGAATAATGTGACAAACTAAGCTACAACTGTGCTACATTAGCCTCCCTTTGCCTAGCTAGTCACAGAAAGAATCAGATTCAGAAATTAAAAGGAGCATCAGTGTCAAGGAAAATGCTAACCAGCTCATTATAAACACTTTTTGACTCTCAAAGTTTGTTGTTGCATGCCTTTTAAGAATCCTTTTTCTTTTGCTAGCTCATTCATACTATTTGGATTTTTCAAATTCCAGTTCTAAGTGTCTCTCTATCTCTTCCTAATTGCCAATTGATCGGTTTCATGACAGTGAAGGCAAGCACTGATCACCATCTTTTGGTTACCTCAATAGTTCTGAAGCCATAAATGCTTAAAATACCATCTGAATCATTTTTGTTTCCTTTGGGTTTGCAGTACTTCTGCATGGTGAAGAGGATCAATATTGATTGTAATGGATGTTACAGAAAAGTCAAGAGAGCCATTCTTGATATGCCAGGTTAGATCATGTTTGGATTTCAGTAGAGACAGTAACATATATAACATTTTTCTTGTTGAAAAAATTGTATTGAAATTTCACAAAAATGCTTTTCTAACTTTTATCCAAAAAGTATATCTTTAGACATCATTGATCACTCTTAATTTCATGGTAATAGCTTCTTAAACTGTAGATTCTCTTTATTTCTGACTGTGCTAGAGTTGGATAGTCATCTCCTTGAGAAGCAGCAGACAAACGTAGTGGTATGTGGCAGGTTCATCCCCCAAGATGTGGCAATCAAGATAAAGAAGAAAACTAATCGCAGAGTTGAGATTCTAGACATACAAGACTTGAGCGACAGCAATGAAGAGGAAGACCAGAAACCAATGACCAATAATTGGACCACCCAGAATCAGATAGAAACATGTCTGGTTTGACAGAACCAGAGAATATACATACATATGTATTCAACTTGTGAAGTCAATAGTTTGGGTGTGTTTATAATTTGTTGGGAAGAAGTTATTTAGCTGGTAGCTTTTGAATTAGCTAGGTTGCTACTGCATATGAACCTTATGTTAATGGCAAATCAAAAGAAAGAAATAAAAAGTTGCTTCATTTGAAAATTCAAAACACACAACTGAAGCACCCTTACAACAGGGTAGGTTTTACATATGCATCAGCATAACATTTATGCCTTCTTTCCCTTGCATGCATGCACCTTTTATTCCTCTTCCATACTCTATAATAACCATATACAACATCCACCACAATTACACGACATGTATGTGTACGTATATATGCAGCAAACTTATTAAAAACACAACAAGATCATATGTTTTACTATATATGTTGCATGCATGCACACACACGATGTCTCTACTTGTTGTCACTGTGTACTCCTGGAATCTTCTCTTTAATCTTGTCCATTATCCCTTTCTTCTCCTCATTTCCATGCTCCCTCCCATACCCAGCTCCAGTTCCACTTCCATAACCACCACCAGTTCCACTTCTAGGACCAGTGCCTGTGTCAGCGGTGTTGTCTCCAACGTAAGGACCACCACCGACAGCAGTGTCACCAGCAAAGCCACCGGTAGTCCCATGCTGTCTCCCGGTGTCACCAGTTAAACCACCGGTAGTCCCATGTTGTCTCCCGGTGTCACCAGTAAAACCACCGGTAGTCTTATGATTTCTCCCGGTGTCACCAGTAAAACCACCGGTAGTCCCATGCTGTCTCCCGGTGTCACCAGTAAAACCACCGGTAGTCCCATGCTGTCTCCCGGTGTCACCAGTGAAACCACCGGTAGTCCCATGCTCTCTCCCGGTGTCACCAGTAAAACCACCGGTAGTTCCATGCTGTCTACCGGTGTCACCAGTAAAACCACCGGTAGTTCCATGCTGTCTACCGGTGTCACCAGTAAAACCACCGGTAGTTCCATGCTGTCTAGCGGTGTTTACACCGTAAAGATTACTGGTATTACTGGTATCATGTTGCTTGTTAGTATCATCAGTAACACGACCGGTTCCAGTGGTGGCTATATAGGTGACACTAGTAGAATGAACCGGGTTGCCAAACTCATCAGTTGTCTTGACAACGTTGCCATACTCGTCGATCTTGCGACCCTGTTCATCCTCGTACTGCTTCTGATAACTTGCCATGATTTTTCTTGTTGTTGTTGTGATAGGTTTATGTGTTTATAAGAGGTTTTGTGTTTGTCTGAAGATGCTGTTGATGATGAAGAGAAGCATGCAAGCATGGGGTTTTATACGACAAACCAAGCATGAAAATCTGGTCAAGGCTCTTGAAAGCATGACACGTGCCATGTGGATTTCACGAAGCAACTGCCACGTGCATGGACACGTGTTGGTGTGTTTTTCAAGTGAAAGTTGCGTTGTCGTTTTGAGGAATGACACGTGCGGGCTCTACTTGGTGGATCGGTGGAAGAGGCCCAAATGGATAAGGCCCAAGTGAAAGGTATGAAGAACGTGACACCTGTGACAATTCGATAAAGATACCACAATCCAAAATTAGCCACGGAAAATTTATGATTAAACTTTTCTTGAATTTTAGGGTTTAGAATTTTAAATTTAAAAATAAATAAAAAATAAATAAAATATTAATTTATTGAAATGTAAGACACTATCCTATTAATTATCATAAAAAACCCTCCATTAATTAGATATGTCTTAAATTTTTAAATACTTTTTAAAAAGAAAAATAAAAAAGTGAAATTAACTTAAAATTTGTCTATACACACATTAAAAATAAAACTTTGTATACCATAACCTTTCAACCAAAAATCTACATTTAAACGTTTTAAATTTTCGATACTGATTTGCATATAACTTATTTTTAATATATTTATTTTAAAATTTAATAGTAATATTATATATAATAATTTGTGATTACAAAATATAGGTAAAACGTTTTATGCTATAATTTTTTTCTCCTATAATACTTAATAATGATTCATGAATTACATTTATATATTGGTGTGATTATCACACCTATATGTTAGATACAGTTAGATCATTTCTCTTAGTTATTGTTTGATATTTAGATTCCATTTTATCACAATTTTATTATGAAAATATATAATGATGATTTTAGGAAGAAAAATGCATATAAAAATTTTTCTAGTTGTGATTAATGTAAAACTTTTAGGTATGAACAACCTCCCTAATCAATGTGAAGGAGTTCGAAAAATCTAGCCACCCATACTTACTACATTAATATTTTGAACATTACAACTTTCATAAACCTAATTAGAATCACCCATATTCTTCTATTTAGATTTATAATACAAGTTTATCTTAAAAATGAAATTTCATAATAAATTAAATAGAGAGAGTTTCGACTTTAATTATATAAAATTATAAGTATATATATAAAAAAATCTCCTAATTGAAATTTAGAAATTAAAGAAATAAATTTCAAGTTTAAAATTAAATGATGTTTATATCCATTTACATATCATCAATTAATTTTACCTTAATCGGTGAAATATTTAATATGACTCAATTTTATTGTAAATTTATTAAAAAAAATCAAAATTGAAAAGTATGAATATTTATAGTCATTTATCTTAAGAATTAAATTTTAAAATTACACTAATTTTATTTTGTCTTTCCCACACAAGTATTAACTCTTTTATTAGATGTGGAAATATATATGTTATTGTGGAAATATTTTATTTACAGTGGATCTTCAACGTGGATTGTGAAATGTTTAACAATATTTGTGTTTGAAGAATCAAGTTTTGATTTTATTTTAGAAAACAATAAAACATTTTTTATAAAATAAATTAATCAAAACACTTTATCAAAATTGGAGTTCGTCTTGTTTCCTACGCGATGATAAAACAAAAGCACTTAACCAGCAAAATAAAATGATTTTTTTGGGTCAACGAATTAGAATTAAGAGAATGAATGGTTTTGAATTGCAAAAACTTGATATAATATTATATATCATGTCCAACTATTTTTTATAGAAAAAAGTCAGTAATATAAAAAATTGAAGAAGAAAAAAAAACACAATTCCTTTAATAGAATGCTTAAAATGTCAATGTATAAAATACTAAAAGTCATAAGAACATTTTAAACAAAATTCTTATTTTAAATTCATAAAAAGTCCACCAGTAAAATAGATGATGAAGATTTCAATAAATAGTTATAAATATTTGTTCTCCCTTATATTTTTATATTTAAATTATTCATAAATGAGTTGAATAATTTATTCAAGAGTGAAAGCTTATTCAGTAATATTTTTATTTATTTATAAGGAGTTAAATTTAATACACAACTGAAAGAGAAAATTAAATACATTGTTATTTTCACATAAATATTACTTGATCATCTCTTCAATTACTGAAAAACAAAATGCCAATTTTTTTCTAAAATATAAATATCTACTATTTAATGTATGATGAGCTATAGGGAAACTTTATAACAAAAAATTAATTATATTATTTCCTAGGAATTTCAGCTGGTATACTAGATTAAATATTAATCTCGATTATTAATTCCTTGAAATTTCACACTAATTTTTTATCAAATGAGTTCTTTCCACTACGATTATTATTTCTCGAACGTGCGAGCTTTTGAAATTTAATCATATATCTATGTATCAAGTTAAACCTAAATTATATATACATGTTAACGAACAATTAATCACACAAATTAAGTAAAACTATTTATATTTTAATCTCTTAACAGCGTGTTAAAAATTTAATAAAACTAATTAATAATATTATGCTTTATTATCTGAAAATAGCATATAAATAGAATTTTTTTTAACATATTTTCCTTGCATAAATCAAATGTGTTTTTTTTTATTGGAAACGTATTATTTAATCTTTAAATATTAAAATAACTACAATTTTTATGATTTCAACTCAAAATCTTTTATTAAACTATATCAATCAAATTTTTATGATTTCAACTAACATTTAATTTATTAAAAACTTGAAAGCTTTAATATTTGAAGAGTCGAATTCGTGGGACAAGTCTTTTAAATAAAAGCTTCCAAAAGACAAGTCAAACTCTGGTGGAGAGAAATTCGAGGAATTAAAATCAAAGAACTTTAGTTAGTGTGTGAGTAGAATGATGAATGAGTGAATTGAAACACGTGCGTAATTCAGAAGATGAGAGAGTGTCTTTTGAACTTTGAAAAAACATGATTTTAATAATATCTTACTGTTAAATTTGTTTATCTTTTACTATGTTATTATATTTGACTAAGGTATTTTATTTAAACATTAGTATAATGTAATGATTGATATTCAATTTATTAGCATTTAAATTGAGTTGGATGTATATGTATGAAGGAGTTTTGTAACAAAAAGGGTTTTTATCTTGTATTAGATTATGTAATGTGTGGTTGATTTGTTTTATAGAAAAAAAAGATGAGAAAGTTTTCATGTTATTGACATTTGAATTAAATTTGAAATGCATGAATACCTTGTATATTATATGAAGTATGATGTAGATATAATTATTAATAGGAAATGAAATACTATGTTGATATATATAGTATATATATTGAATTCAAGATTCATATTAAGGAGATATCTTCACTCTACTAATATATTAGAATCAAATAGAGGAAGATTATTAGGTGGTGAGAGTTGAAAGAGGTTCCCATGAATGAGTTTGTGGTCTGAAAAAATAGCCTATTTGACAGGTCACATGAATTTACCTTGTTATATGAAAGAACTTGGTTCCTATTAATGTAGTTATGTTGGAGATACAATATTGTGAAGATACTATGTATGATGCATATCTCTCAGTCAAATTCATCGCATATGTCTTTCAGAAGTAAAGTCATGTACTGGTCAGACCTCAGACATTGGCTGAAGAAATCGGCATCAGACGTGACCTCGGATCTCGGCGGTCCAGTCACATTAATGGGCCACGTAGGTGGGCCCCAAAGATAATAAAGAGTTATTATCTATACGAGAGAGGGACCTAAGTCACGAGAGGATTCATGCATGTGGTGTGTATAGCACGTACAAGTCTAGCACAAGTAAATAATCCTTGGAGGCGCTAAGACCCGTTAGGGTTAGGGTTTCCAAGGATAGATTGCATGCATGACACGTGAATACTCAGGGCATCCATAGAACATATGACTTTGTAGCGCTGGTACATGAGTTGGTACCCTGACGCCCATCCTGTTAGAGATTTTGCACTCCAGAAGAGGCAAGTCTTGTGTCGCGGCTGCGCTAAGCTAGTGCAACGCGTCATAGGATGCCTCACCAGTAACCCTAATTTCATTAAAGGAAAGATCCTCGTGGGACAAAGAGTTGACCTAGATACAACCTATATAAAGGGTGGTAAGAACCCTAGAAAAGGTACACCATTTTTAAGAATGAAACTGCTTTACATACTTTACTGTTTCTTAGCCCAGTACTGACTTGATAATCGGAGTGCAATCAACAGGTAGGGTCCCCTATGTTTCAACGGAGCCACTCTCAACCACCCAAGAAGAGAGCTGAAACCACCAGAAAATAGGAGGAGCCACCATCTGCCTTTGGAGTCAACGACAACCGAGTCAACCGGCGAGAACAAGTCAAATGTTTTGTAATGTATTTCAGACATAGACTATAGATGTTATGAAAAACACTTGACTCTATAGTATGTATAAATTATTGAGAATGGAAGTTTAAGATATATTTATTAGCGTGTAATAAAAGTATTGACATGAATGTTTTTTAAAATTCTAACTTATTCTTATTTGTGTGTATTTATCGATTATGATAATAGTGTGTTACACAAAAAGTAGTAGATGTTCCATATGAAAAAGTAGAATAATAGATAAACATATTTTAATTGTTTATTATATATATATATATATATATATATATATATATATTACTCAATAAAGAAAACATTAATGATTATATTTTATCATAAATAATTAAGACTAAAAACACACGGTTAAGTATAACTTTTAAAAGGTGTAGTTTTAATTAATTATAGCTTATTAAAGCTTGTAATTATTTCTATATAATTATGTAGCTCATATTACTCCCTTATAAGAAAGTGTATGTCACTTTATACATATACACACTTACATATAAAAACCCATACATATATACCCAATAAGGGAGTCTCTATCCCATCATTCAATTTTTTTCAATAAATTTGATGATTAAAATTAGTTATCCATTAAAATAATTAAAATTCTTGGACAAAATCATTAAGGATATGTCTCCTCTCTCTATGCAGAATTTACATTCGTATTTATTCCTTTTTAGTTGGATATAATAACTAAAAGGTGAATAAGTTGTTATAATTATTAAATGAAAGAAAACGAAAATATTAGAAGAAATATCTTTTAAAATTATATATTATATCAAAATATAATTAAAAAAAGTATTATAGTTCATTGTCGGCAAGTCGTAATCCTAGTACTTCAGTGCATGTAAATGATGAAAATAAAAAAATAATCAAGTAAATTTTATTTATAATTTACAACATAATCATAATAATCATAATAATAATCATAATTTGTAAGAAGTTTTTATAATTGTTATTATTATTATTTATTAATTGTTTTTAATATATATTAATGTGAGTGATTGTTCATTATTAGACGTATAAATTCATTGATTTAAAAAATGTTTATATGGTATTCAGAATAGTTTATTTCATTAGGGTTATGGAACGTAACAGTAGATTTTTCTTAAAGAATTTGCTAAAAAAGGAGTAATATTAGAAAAATAGAAAGTTTATAATAAAAGTAATAAGAAAACATATATCAACCCTGTAAAAATTTTAAATTACAGAAGAAGATAATATTGCAATGGAGGGGAAAATAGGTAATGAGAATTAATGCTTTCAAAGAAAAACAGCTTCATAAAAGGAATTGATGTTAGAACACTAAAGCAATTTTAATTAGTATGTTAAAGAAGTCAACTATTTGATTTTAAAGTTCATATTCAGAAGTCAAAAGCATTTTTTTTCCATATTTTAAAAATCTCAAAAGAAGTAATGATTTAAATATGTTTTATTTTTTTTATAATAACATATTATTTTACAATTAATCACATATTTTTCTATAATTAATCATCGTCACAACCTAAAATAATTTTTACCAGTTTTACATGTAAAATTAGAACTTGTTTTTGTTCTAAACAATAAAAATTATTACCGAAATAAATTATATTTCACATAATAATATTTATTCATAGAACATTATTATTTTAAAATAAAACATAATTATTTTAATTTAAAATAAAAATATAAAAATATAATTGTACTATTATTCATAGAGTTTGGTAGGAAGTTTAGTTTGGAAAGTGGTGCAGCAGACCCACTCTGAAATACTATGATTTTGAGATAATTAGTTAATGTGCTGTTTGACTTTTACTAGATAATAAATTAGTGTAAGGTTAAACCTCAAAATGTTACTGAAATATATTTATAAAAAAATCATATATTTAATAATAAAACATTTTAATATTGAATGAACATACTTATTTAAATATTTAAAATACACAATTTATAATATTAAATGCTACATTAATATTTATGATATACATATACATATATTTGTAAAAGGAGGTTTTAACATATCATAACCGAAACATTTAAAATAGTTCTTAATCATTAAATACTTAACATTAATAAAAAATAAATATTATTTTTATATTTACTTAAATTAACCTAAACTTTACTAAAGTTATTAAATGTAGTCAAATTTACATAAAAAAAAAATTAAGTACTTTAGATTAATAAACTATTAAACTTTATATATATATATTTATTTATTGTATCTATAAAAAATAATTAAAAAATATCAAAATGTACTTTAATATTAGTTCAATTCCATAAAATCATATAATAAGATGAAGTTTGCATTCACATCGTTTATACTCGATATTAGATCTCCAACATATTTATTAAAAAATAAAAAAATTATTTATTGTATTAAATTTTATAAATTATTTATTGTATTAAATTTGATTTATTAGAGAATAATGTATCTCATTATATAATGCAATATAAGACTCATGTAGACATATATACATGTAGTCACGTTGTATCCATGATGACTCTTCATTGGCACGAACCAACACTACATAAGTTAACTTCCGCAGCATTCTCTCACCGCCACGTTTCCAAAGCACTTTTTCACCTTTCTATCATCTCCAAAATCGCGTTCGCTTTTACTTAATCTTCTCAGAATCTCGTTTCCTTTCATTCGCCGGCGATGATGAGTTCGGCGGCGAGGATGCCCAAGCTGGGCTCCTTCCGTCACAGCTTCGCCGAGAAGAAGGAGAGGCTACTCTCCATGAAGGGCGGGGGTTACTCCCAAATTGGGATCGCGCTGCCGGAGTCCGACGAGGAGGACAACTGGCCGCCCAGGCGATGCTGCTCCTACCGCGCTGTCTCCGACGGGATCGTCGGCACGTGGAAGAGCGCGAAGCGCGTGGCGGCGAGAGCGTGGGAGATGGGGATGTCTGATCCCAGGAAGATCATATTCTCCGCCAAAATGGGACTCGCTCTCATTCTCCTTACGCTTCTGATTTTCCTTAAAAAGCCCTTTGAGGACATTAGTCGATACTCCGTTTGGGCCATTCTCACCGTCGTTGTGGTCTTCGAATTCAGCATAGGTATCAACCTTCAATCTACTCTCCTTTTTCCACTGCATAGAATTCTTTCCAATTCGAATCTGTGAAAAATGTTATCGGACAAAGTTTTTTGTCCGATTATGTCAATATTTGAATTTGAAATCAAAACCACCACATGGATTTTTTTGTTAACGTTTTAGGATGTAAATTCAAATTTGATATTACTAATTAATCTTGTGTTTTTAATTCACACTGCTCACTTAAAGTCGAGATTCTAGCTGACCCCACGAAAATTGGTTCATTTGTTTTCTTTTTATATTCAAATTCAAATTTTGATTTTTAAATAGAAATTATTAGGGTTTGTTTGGATTGAGTCTCTTTTTGGATTTATTATGTAGTTACAGTGTTGAATACACTATTATTTATAGTGTCTTGTGGGATTTAGCCAAGAGTATTTCTCCTTAGAATACACAAAAATAAAAATTACATTTCCTCACCTAAATTATCGTGGAGTTTTTACTGTAAATATATTTTGGATTTCAGCTTGCTAAGATTAGATTAGCAAATATTGAAATTATAGTAAATTTAAAGTTGAATATATCTGTACCAAAAAGAAGGTTGAATAATAAGTACTATATACATAAATACACTGTGGATGCCTGAGTCTGTTTTCTAATTGAGGGTTGGTGTAGAAAACTTTTGTATTGTTATATATCTGAATTAAATTCTTATCATTATATATACTCATGATGTTCGTCACAATCATAGTGTTATTTTTGAACATGTAAAAAGTACACCTCTTTCCTTGTACTTTTTTTCTTTCCAGACAGACACTTATTATTATGGTGTCTAGAATTGCACGTGAGTGGTATAATTGGCACGAACTTATTCCTTTTAAAGTAACACACAAAATTGGAACTTGCTATTAAGAACCAAACTGATCTCTCTCTTTCTTTTGTTTTTAATTATAGGACCTAATTAATTTAATGTGTTTTCTGTGACCAAGTTATTGTCATTTGTATAAGCTATGGATTAAAAAAAGGGTTTTGCTATTTTTATTTTCTTTTTCGTTTTTGGCGTTTTAATTCCTCTTCCTCAAGGGAATTTGGCGAAGAATATGCCTGGATCAGTGCGTAAAAGCCTTAAACCTTTGATTGTGGTAGAGTGATACGTTGGTTCTGTTAATTTAGTTAGTTTGTCCAGGAAACTAGTGCTAACTAATCTAAGGAAAAATACTTGTTGACCAGTGTCTTGAGGGCAGTGGGAAAATTCAATTTTTTTTGTTAAATATTATTTTGAGTTTTTAAAGTAATATTGTTTTCTTTATTAAAAATATATTTTACTTTTGTTTCCTTAAAGATTTCTTAAGGATACTCGGTAGAATTCTCCTATTTAATTTATGAGCATAGGCAAATGCCATTCTAATTTTAATCAGAGAAAAAAATCATATAATTTTCCCTAGTTTCTTCTGTCTTGTAATGAATGAAATCATAGACTATAATTTTTTCTGCTGCATGTTCCAAAGGCTCTACTTATTTAATTCCACTGTATTCACGCACTTCATCTTTTATTAAATCCAATATTTTGATCATAAATCATTTGCTGAAGTAAAACATTTATTTGTAAATTCTAATTTCAGTTACAAGCAATAATTTGTGACAATGTACTCCTGCAGGGGCAACTCTTAGCAAAGGGCTTAACAGAGGATTGGGAACTTTGTTAGCTGGAGGTCTAGCTTTGGGAATGGGAATTTTATCACAATTGGCTGGAAAATGGGAAGAGCTCATCATAACTGTTAGCATCTTCACTGTAGGTCAGGAACTTGAATGACTTCTATTTCTTATCATGTTGATAAAGATTCATCAGATTTTTTCTTTTTTTGAGTGTGCCTTTTTCTCTGACATTGTTATTGTGTATGAATGTCAGGATTTTGTGCCACATATGCAAAACAATATCCAACAATGAAGGCTTATGAATATGGTTTCCGTGTGTTCTTGATCACCTACTGCTACATTATTGTATCAGGGTATCGAACAGGAGAGTTTGTTCAAACAGCTATAAATAGATTTTTGCTCATTGCCCTTGGTGCTGCTGTGGCACTCGGGATAAATGTATGTATATATCCAATATGGGCTGGTGAGGATCTGCATAATCTTGTGGCAAAAAATTTCACGGGCGTTGCTGCATCATTGGAAGGTTGTCTTAGTTTGTGGAATTGTAATAAAGTAACAAGTAATATTTTAGTGTGGCTTCGTAATCTCATTTCTTGGGTTGAATAACGTTGTTTGGTTTCTTTTTCAGGTGTTTTAAATAACTATCTTAATTGTGTTGAATACGAGAGAGTGCCTTCAAAAATTCTTACATACCAAGCTGCAGAGGATGTGGTTTACAAAGGCTACAGATCAGCTGTTGAATCTACAAGCACAGAGGATGCATTGGTATCTTGTCTTTTTGTTGTCCGTTTCACTTTCACAACAAAATATTGATAATCTTTTTGACTCATTAATACGTATTTCTTATTGAAGATGGGTTTTGCTGTATGGGAGCCACCTCATGGTAAATACAAAATGCTTAGATATCCTTGGCAAAATTATGTGAAAGTAAGTGGGGCTCTAAGGCATTGTGCATTTATGGTCATGGCTATGCACGGATGTATACTTTCTGAAATACAGGTACTTCTTAAAACTTTTCTGTTCCAGATACTCCGAGTCTTTATAATCTTTTGTATTTACTTTTGGTGGATGATTTTTAGGATTTTTTTTTAAATATGCAGATCTTGTGATGATTGGTTATTTTAAAATTTTGTTATCATTCTTGATTTATTTCCCTCTATGTTTGTTATTTAAGTGGAATATATTAGTTCTATTAAGTGTTTTAAATGTTTAATACTTAGAGAAGATGTAATTTTCAAGGTTGATATACTATTTTAAATAATTGTTCTGGCGTAGAAGTTTGGAGATCATCAACCAGAGGAGAGCCGTCCATCCCTTTTCTCCTTTTCCAATTGTTCCTTTTAATATAACATTTGCTCATTTCTCACTCCTCATTTCCAATCTCGTATAAGACCTTGTTCTTAGTCTCTATTCATTACATTTATTACTTACTCCTCTTTAATCTCATTATTTATATTAAAATGATCTAAGTGCCTAGCGGTATGAACGGGGTTCACCAATTAAATGGATTTAATTATCATATCTTACTTTTATGGGTCAGTTATGGCGGATCCCCTAAGTTTGGGATGGTACATAGGCTCCCAACCTCAAGCTGAGTAGGTAAAGATGTTTATCCAGTGAAAAACCTGGAAATATTGTGATGTAAGTTGTGTCTAGTGAGTTTATGGTTTGCATGAAAATATTAGATCGCCCAATACAACATAAGTTGCTTAATCGGTTTATGACCGTGTTTGCTCTCAACGTTTTATCGATTACCCATACAAATTACCTTACATGCTAAGGCTTGACAATTGCGTAAGTTAAGAAAAACAAACTTACTTGTGTCGCATGGGATTAGACTTTAAACCGCGTGATAAATCGGTCTTAGTAGATAATATTAAAAATACCTTACATGCTAGGGCTTGACAATTGCCTAAGTTAAGAAAAATAAACTTACTTGTGTCGCACGAGGTTAGACTTTTAATTGTCTGATAAGGTTGGTCTTTGTAGATACCGCCGATAAGGATAAAGTCCGTCTTCGTAGATATCACCTGATAAGAATAAGGTCGGTCAACTCTGCAACCACCACTTCGACCTCCACACCCGTTAGATAACCCTTGTCACCACACTTATAGATAAAATTTGTTTAAACAAAACATAGGAAATAAATTAATTAATCAATTAAAACTCTAAAATGCCAAACTTTGAAATTTAAAAGACAACCCTAGACACTTTCCTCAAAACATGCTTAATTCCTGGTATTCGAACGCCAATGATTTCTTTGATTTAGAGGCAGCTATTCCAATCAAATAATGACTGTCTCATAAGCAAGGCCATGCCCGCAATTGAACCAGAGAAATGTTTAGTGATTGGAAACCCTAGACTTGGAAAAAATAAATTTGAGACATACTGGAATTTAGCTTCATTTTTTGTCATCCACTGTCAATTACTTTGGTCCGGAAGTTTAGAATGTTATTACTATTGCTTCAGCTGCTCTTAACTTTGTTATCCAATATTAACCCCTTCAGCCCCCAAATCTTGTATTTTTAGTGGCTGAACTAGAGATGCTGTCAAGTCTTAACCTTAACCCATGTATACCCATACACCACTGGCACCTGGTACATACTGTGATTCAGTATATTGTTTCTGCCTTAAAATACCTTTTCTGTTATTTTCTACATCAAAACAGATAAACATGACGGTGTTAGTTGTCACTTCTTCATATTTGACATGCTAATCTGTCCTGTCTTTTCTCATCATCGTAGGTTGAATATGGTCACTGCATTAAACTGAAGTCTTTATGAGGCCAAAATATCATTTCGTTTTTCTATTTCTTGTCAAAACAGTATATCCGTATAACGTGTTCCAGTTCTTCTAATTTTTACTTCTACAATTGCTATTATTTACTGCTTGGAGGTACACTTTTGGTGGAATAATTTATCTATAACATGCATAAGTGGTGTTATGATGTGGTTGAGACTTTATGGGTCTTGGAGTTAGTTGGGAGTCAGTTAGGAATGGTTAACTATCTTTGTTAACTGTTTTTTCTATTTGTACAGTCTTCATATATTAGGCTTGTAATTGTCTCTTACAAAGAAATAACGGGAAACTTTTCTTCTCTATTTATCTACTCTCTTCCAATCTTAAAAACACACTTCATATATCTATTAAATATCCTTGACTATGTATTTTTTGAGTAATCCGCCGAGTTACTCCCTGAAATTTCAATTACTGGTTAATTTAATGCCTGAAATTAGAAAAATCTCATTTTAGTCCTTACACCAAGCATTGGTAATTTTGGTTCTTAATTTTGTAATTTCAAAGATTAAAATGACTGATGTTTGATAACATTAAGGACGAAAATGACTGTCATTTTAGTAACTTTGGGGACTACAATGCCATTTTTATAATTTTGATTGTTGCTGATGATTTCAATGAATTTGGTATATTACTTTTTTTATAGTTCTTTCTCCTGAAACAGAGGAAACTTCAAATTTTCAGATAATTTAAAGTTAATTAGTTGGCAAATTTTCATTTTTATTCCGAATGTTTTTTATAATTATGCGAAACACATGTACTTAACCTTCCCTTTAATAAACAGGCACCACCAGAGAAGAGACAAGTCTTTAGAAGGGAGCTTCAGAAGGTAGGTTCTGAAGGGGCGAAAATTCTAAGGGAACTTGGAAACAAAGTAAAAAGAATGGAGAAACTAGGCGGGGAAGACATTCTTTATGAAGTACACGAGGCAGCAGAAGAATTGCAGCAGAAGATTGACAAAAAATCCTTCCTCCTCGTGAATTCAGAGAGCTGGGAAATCGGAAACAGGCCAAGAGGGGAGGGTGATCCTCAAGATCTCTTGAACGTGGATGAAGAAAGACACTTTTTGGAGTACAAGTCTCTCAGTGAAGCGGTGCTTGATCTCAGAGCTGTCAAAGTTCCAAAAGGTTGGGGAGAACAAGCAGCTCCTCCTGAGAAGATACCTGCAGTGCATGTAGGTGTTGGTGATGAAAACATGTTCAGGAAACAGATATCTTGGCCTGCTCATATTTCCTTCAAAGAAGATGCAGTGACAAAAGAAGAATCTAAAACCTATGAAAGTGCTAGTTCTTTGTCTCTAGCCACTTTTACATCCCTTCTGATTGAGTTTGTGGCAAGGCTCCAGAACCTTGTGGATTCTTTCGAAGAGTTAGGTGAGAGAGCAAAATTTAAGGACCCTCTTGAGCAAGCACCAGCAACAACTGGTGGCTTTTGGAACCGGTTGTGTAATGTTTTGACGGTCAAGGATTGAGAATTTGAGAAATCACATGTATTTTATGGACTGATCTAAATTAAATGCTGAAATCCCAAAATCATAGTGTGTACTGTTTCTATTCTTTAGGTCATCTGAACTCATTCTCAAAGCCATCATTCTTTATCTGAACTCACTAAATTTTAACATCATGTTAAAAATCTGCAAACATATTTAACAGTTTTTTAAAAAAAGTTTAAAAAACTATTAATGATAGTTTTAGAGTTACAAATTTGTTTACCAATGATTAATGATTTGAATATACATTTTGTGGTTGTTCTAGTCAAGGATATTGATTGCTGTCCTCATGTTTTGAGAGAGTAAGAGTATATTTATAGACCTGAAAACATTTAATATTTACCCTCTTTTAAAGGTAGTTGTTCTTTATTGCTAAGACATGCATGTTTGTTGGACTAGGCCCCAAACTACCTTTGTATGGATGGTTCCGTTAAGATATACGTGTTTGTTACAACTTTCAAATATCATTGGTGGAAATAATTACAAGTCTACACTAAAAAGTTAGTTAAAATAAGTTCTCATTAAACTAAGCATTTATTTTCATTTTTTTAAATTGTCAACAAACGTTAATTACTCTATACTTTTTAGAAAAAGAATCACTAAATTGTTTTATATATTTTTTTAATCTTGAACAAACTAATTCTAAATAACACATGCATCAACAATGTAAAATTACCACATGAAAATTTTGTTAACTTCTATAATTATCAATATGAAAATTCTTCATCCATTACAAACATTCTTTACAAAATAAATAAAAATTAAGCTCAAACAATTATTACTCCAGTTCAAAATATTAATCCCTTAACACTGTAACATACAAATAAATAAAAAATACTTGTGATTAAAATACTCTCCATTTATAATTATTAATTATTCTAAATTTTCATTCTTTTCAATTACTCACAATTACAAAAAAGAGTAAAAATTTGCTACAAATATATATATATATATATATATAATATTTCAACATATGCATCACTTTGTCTTTTCAATTTGGAACATTATTAGAAAAAATAATTTAAAAAGCAAACAAATTACGATTTAAAAAATTATTATTTAAAATAGAAGAATTAATTGACAGTGCATATTATTTGTAGTTGGGTACAATTATTTTAAAGAAGAAATCATACTTACACTACAATGTTTTATAATATATTTTTTTACAATTATAAGAAGAAATTTGCAGCCAATGATGAACAATACAAGGGAAAGAAGCAGTTACACCCTCGAGAATGGTGAAATTCCAGGGAAAATTATAAAACCAATTTTCTCTCTATCCAAACCAAACGGCAGATCCGATCCGCGCTACATTCCCATTCCACTCCGTCCTTCAACAAATCCCCTTTCAGGTGCCACACCATCACTTCTCTTTCTTCCCTCTCTCTGCCACAACAACACATTCATTCGTTTTTTCCTCTCTCATTTTTTCTTTTTCCAATTTCTTTCTCAACTGCGACGCTCCATTGCTTTAGATCAACAACTGAATCGTAGATTTTGTGTCTTGTTCTCTCTTTTTCCTTTCGTCGTTTTGTGTTTTTGAATTGTTGCTTAATTGAAATCGAGTGAATCGTCGATCTCCGATCCTTGCAGTTTTCGAGGATCCGGTGAAACCTCATGGCGATGGTGGACCAGCCTCTGTATCCGATTGCCGTCTTGATCGACGAGCTGAAGAACGAGGACATTCAGCTGCGACTGAACTCGATCCGACGGCTATCCACGATCGCGCGCGCGCTCGGCGAGGAGCGCACGCGGAAGGAGCTGATTCCGTTTCTCAGCGAGAACAACGACGATGACGATGAAGTGCTTCTCGCAATGGCCGAGGAGTTGGGCGTTTTCATTCCCTACGTCGGAGGCGTGGAACACGCCAACGTGCTTCTTCCTCCGCTGGAGACGCTCTGCACCGTTGAGGAAACTTGCGTCAGAGACAAATCGGTGGAGTCGCTGTGTAGGATTGGAGCTCAGATGAAGGAGAATGATTTGGTTGAACACTTCATTCCTCTAGTTAAGGTAGTTCATATACATAGCTGCATTGCGTTTTTAATCATCATTTTATGTTTTGTTTTTGTAAACTTCGTTGTAAGTACTTTGAAGTGAGTTTTCCATAAGCTATACAATCAAATTATGCCCCTTAGGTTTTGGAGAAGTTAATGAAAATAATTTCTATGAAAATTAAATGCATAAGTTGATTTGAGCTTAAGCTTCAACTCATTTTACTTGCTCACGGAGAAATTTATCTGAATAGGGTCATGTTATGAGTCTGATTGTGGTTTGAGTGGCATTCATTGTTTTTGTTATTTTGCTTCTTGTAGAGGCTGGCTGCCGGTGAGTGGTTCACAGCACGAGTTTCATCGTGCGGTTTGTTCCATATTGCTTACCCTAGTGCGCCGGAGGTGGTGAAGACTGAACTGAGAGCCATATATGGCCAGCTATGTCAAGATGATATGCCCATGGTTAGGAGATCTGCTGCCACAAACTTGGGAAAGTTTGCTGCCACTGTTGAAGCTCCTCACTTGAAATCAGACGTCATGTCTGTGTTTGAGGATCTTACACAGGATGGTATGTGAAGATGATGCCACGAATTCCAGCATCTCATCATGAATCTGTTATATAAGAGTAGGATAGATGCAACAGTATTAGTGTTTGTAAATTGTATATAGTTCAATAATTTTGCTGCTTAGATGAGTTGAGAACCCCGTAGTTAGGTATCTGTGAATTCTCAGGAAATCTGTTTCCTTTAGGGATTTATGTTTGTCTCTGATCACTCTGTCTAGATTGGGAATTAGATCTATTTAAGTTCAGAAGATCAACAAGAAGGAAACTGAAAACAAAATAGAAGATTGAATCTGATTAAGGTATTTTTGGAGTCTTAGACAAGTTTCAACTATTTCGTGCGTGATGTTAATCTGAAAGGTATTCATCAAAGTATAGATCCTAGAATACAATTTTTTTTATGAAACAGTCTAATAGTTTCAACTGTTCATATTTAATCTCTTCTCATCTTAGTTTGCTCTTAGTTAGTCCAAAATCTAGGTATAGAAGGAGAAATATGTAAGTTAAATGGTTTATAAATAACTGCAGACACTTGCAGACTTTCATTGATGACCCGCCTACTGTTCAAGTGAAATTCACGTAACTGCTAGTTATGAATAGAACAATGTATCATTCTTCCTTATAATATTATTGGGAAATTTGGCATACTGAAGTTATTGTTATTGGACTGACTAATGGGAGAAATGAATACAGGTTTAGTGTGTTATGGTCATTTGTTGGGTAATTATTTTAGTGAGTTTTTTAAGTTTTTTGGCTGGATGGAATTGCATACATTAAAATGATTTCTTGACTCTTGTTCTTGCAGATCAAGATTCTGTTCGGCTGCTTGCTGTTGAGGGTTGTGCAGCTCTAGGAAAATTGTTGGAACCTCAGGATTGTGTGGCACATATTCTTCCTGTCATAGTCAATTTTTCTCAGGTTTGTTGACCTGACCATTAGTACTTCTATATATGTAAAGATATATCTTCCATAGCCATTTTGTGGCCAACACTTATCAGAGGGATGATTGCAACATTTCGGTTGCTTTAGTTTAGTTAACTGTATATGTAAGAGTATATCGATAGGCTGAATACAGGTTTAATTATTGGCCCGTCCCTTTCCAAACATATGTTCCACTATGCAAATAAATTTGTTTTGTTCCATAGGAAGAAAGCGTGTGGAAAATATTATCTGTTTAAATTTCTTTTTTCTAATGTAAAGAATGTACGGATGGAAAGCAAACACTTAATTGCAAAACTATTTATTTTTGGTGCTTTGTAATATTGTTTCAGAGCTTAAGTGACAACTTACTACACAGCCATAGTACCAACAATGCTTTGATACTACTGAATGTTGGGTGGTACTGGTACAGTGCCAACAAGAGCACAAGCTAAGTGTTGCTGACATGATAATATAAAACAGAGGACGGACAAAAGAATAGACAAGGTTAGGAAATAAATTGAACTTTGTGAATAAGAGAAACTTGTTCCAATAAATTAGCACATATACAAACACCGGACATGACACAAACACTACGATACATGTAATCTAAAAAATGTAGGACACATGGACATGGATATATATTACATCATTATGAATTATTTAAATTGACAATCAATATATATATATATATATATATATATTTAAAATCATCTATAAACAAAGTTAGTCAAATATAACAGTCTAAACATATTGTCACCTAATACAAAAATGAATCTCATTCATCTATCTAAAATCCAAAAAGTGAAAAGAGGATATAAATCATTTAAGACATTTCATCCCCTTCTTAATCATCATCATTGAAAAAGACAGTTTAGCCGAGATTCATTTAAAGAGAAATTAACAATTTCACAAAATTCAACATTATATGAAGATATGATAGGAGAATAAATAAAAACATTTACCATAATATATATATATATATAATCTAAATATTCCTAATTATATACAATTTCTTTCTTATTTTTATAATCAAAATAGAAACTTACACAATAAGTTTATGAGCTTTTAGAAAATCACTATATTTGTCCTTATTAACATTGTGTTGGAGCCGTGTCAGAATTATGTCTTAGACCCCAAAAATGTTTTTTGAATTAGACACTTCAACAATACGTGTGGTACGAGTGTCATATGCGTGTCAGTGTTCAATACGTCTCAGACATATGGACATACCATTAAGAGGTGTGTCTCAGCTTCATAGATGGGTGTAGTATATTATTTATATGTAGTAAACTAGGCTAGTTCCTAGTAGTAGTAAATTGTTGGACGAGACAGTACAAAGAGTAGATTTACCCTCATCCCTCAAGCATACTAAACACATGCTTAATACTATACTCTTAACAGAGGAATAAATGGTAGAATTGCCCCTAAGACAGTATGGTCATATGAAAGATGACAAATAGTAGCTGCAGAAATAGAGTTGATTAAATGGAGGATAGATAGGCTATTAGTACAAGGTAGAGCAAGAGCAATAAAACTTGATAAACCATTAAAAAGCTTAGATCTAAATAACTTAAATAGCTTCTATAAAGACTCGATTTTGGGCAGAACACAATGGTGTGGGAAAAGCATTTTGTTTTTGTTGAATAATATTGTGTTAAAGGATTCTTATTTCCCCTTCATAGCTATTTGTTTTGTACGTAATTGTGGCTTATTTATTACTTTTTGAAGCATACACTTGTGTAAATAAATATTTTATCGAGCTGCTGACTGATATGAATATGATGGACTATACTTAGATATTTGTTGGTGGAAGAATGATAATTCAAATTAAAAGATTAAAGTTGGAAATGGACCTGCTTGGGTGATAACATTCCACACACCACTGCATCACTACATATTTAATTATTTGAAGTCGCATGAGATGAGTTTGTTGACTTGTGAGTGATAATAAATTGCATCAGGAGTTATTTGATAGTTGAATTAGTTTAATCCTGATATAGGCAGGTGGATTCTTTTGTGGTTTTACCTTTAGTTAGTTGTTTGCATGCTTTTCTTTTTCGTAGTCCCATCCTTTTTGTCATTTTGAAGAACCTTTTTGTGTTTTCAATATCAAAAGCCAGAAAATTAAATGAAAAATTATATTTTTTTTGTTGGCTTGTGTTGTTTCCAACTTTCTGGAGTGAATTTCTGCTTGTTTTTGTCACATTTACACAGTTGAAATTACTTCTTATACAGGACAAGTCATGGCGTGTTCGTTACATGGTTGCAAATCAACTATATGAGCTATGTGAAGCTGTTGGTCCTGATCCCACTAGGTAACCATTTGTGTCTTTTATCTGAAAATCTGTTTTTGTTACTATGAGAATTGACTCAGTAAAATCTTGTCTAAAGGTTCCTAACAGATACTAATCACTAAGCGTTCTTCATTCAGTAAAAAAAACTATTATGCTTCATAATTTAATGTATACAAGTTATGACTTCCTGTTAATTTCTTCATAATCTATGACATTATTAAAAAGTTAAAATTTGTTTGTTTCCTAGATTCTAGTTGACTGTTTATATAATGCGATGCATTTGTAGGTCAGAATTGGTTCCTGCCTATGTTAGGCTGCTGCGTGACAATGAGGCTGAAGTACGTATCGCTGCTGCTGGGAAAGTAACTAAGTTCTCCCGCATACTAAATCCTGAACTTGCCATTCAGCATATTCTACCCTGTGTGAAGGTATATAGTTACTTTGGGACTCTTACAGTTTTGGAATTTATGACAATAGTTCAATTACACTTGATCAAGTTTACCTACTACAGGAGCTATCAAGCGATTCATCTCAACATGTTCGCTCTGCATTGGCTTCCGTTATAATGGGAATGGCACCAGTGTTGGGGAAGGTACGTGTCTTTATCTAAACTCTTAAATTATATGATCATAAAATTAGGACATTTACAAATGTGTGTGAAAAGGTGTTTCGAAATGGCTACAAAATCACATGGCTTAGGTTATCAAATTAATAAATGGTTTAGTATAAGTCTTTGCAAATGTGACTTAAGTATTTAATTGTTATGAGGGAGAAAAACGAGAAGTAATTGGAATGAATTCATGTGTCTTGATTACACAATGGAGGTTCTTATTTATAATTAAAGCCATAAGCATCATGGGTAAGATCTACCAATTATACTGCTCATCATCCCTAATTACAATATTTCCATATTTATACTGTACATTATATAATTACAAGATTCCTACCTATTTGCATCAATAGTTAAATATGTTTTGTTATGCTTTTTTCTCATGGCAGATATGTTTTAGCCTATTATAACTTGGGGCAATTGCCATATCTACCTTAAAATTCTATTGGAATATGATTTCTTGGTTTACTACATATTTAAATTGCCCTCACTAATCAATACGTTAAATAAAGATTGTGAAAAAATAAAATTATTTTACATGTTAGAGTCATTACCATGAGATAAATTTATGCCCTTGATCCATTCACCACCTAACCTCAATCACTTGAGCTATTGCTTAGATAACTCAATTTTATATACCTTTTTATCTTGCATAGTTAGTTTTTTGAGTTAGAATTTTGCTTTTGGGGGAAAATATCCTTCTTTTTTAAATGTACAAATTAGTTTAAGCTCATAGTTTGTTATTTATACTTTTCTCTTTATCTTAATTCCCTTTTCATAAAAAAATGGTAAGAATTATCTTTCAAATCAGATGCTTCATTCAGGACTTGATTTCTTGATTTCTTCTAATTTTTTTCTTGACTTATAGATCGATCACATTTCTATACAACATCATTAACTTTTTATTTATATAAATGTTAATATATTGTTTTTGTGCCTATGTATTGTTTATTTCCCTCTCAGTTTAAATTTTCTATATCCCCCTCCTATCACTTGCAGTGGCAATGGCATTAAAAGTGAGGTTATAAATTTATCACTATCCATAAACATATCAAGACGCATGAGGTGAAATAGGCATACTTTTTGTTTCTATGCCTTTGGCAGGATTTGGTCTATTTGCTTTCCAAACTTTGGCCATCCCCCTAAAGAATAAAAATTAGTTAATAATACTCTGTCTGTACAAAATATGAAAAACTGAAAATTAAAACCTTTCATCTCAGTGATCTTGCACTATTTTATTTTTGGACCTCTACCTATGTTCTCCACTTTAGTGTTTTTCATCTCCTTATACAAGCACGTTTGTTTCTGTTTTCTAATACTCTGCTCTGATGTGAGAAATATTTGATTCTATTCCTTAAATCTTGAACTGTTCTTGGCTAAAAGCAATTCAACTTACGTGCCTTCTTGCTTTTACAATAATTTTGTGGTGGTTGCAGGATGCAACAATTGAGCAACTTCTGCCTATTTTCCTTTCTCTTTTGAAAGACGAATTTCCTGATGTAAGGCTAAATATTATCAGCAAGCTTGATCAAGTGAATCAGGTTTGTGGGTTAAAATTCAACGTTCTTTTAGATTGGTTATGTACGTTTCAGAATTATTATTTTTCATATACTCCCTCTATTGAAGCTTGTAATTTTACATGTGGATTGCAGGTTATTGGTATCGATTTGTTATCTCAGTCTCTGTTGCCAGCTATAGTTGAGCTTGCTGAGGATCGGCACTGGAGAGTTCGACTTGCTATCATAGAATATATACCCTTACTGGCCAGCCAATTGGGTGTAGGCTTTTTTGATGATAAGCTCGGTGCTCTTTGCATGCAATGGCTAAAGGACAAGGTTTGTGAAGCAAGTGCAATTATTTTCAATTGGTTCTGGTCTTATTTTTTAAGTCTATTTTATGGAAAACTTTGTCTTGAGCTTTACAAATTTTATTATAAATTTTATATATATATATATATAGTTTGGTAAGCAAATGTTTAGTTTATGGATGTTTGTACGGTGCTGTTGGCGAAGATTGGGATTGCCCCCAAGGATCTCTACAAGTTCCTGTGTTAATTTTAGGGGTTTTAACACCTTAGAACAGCCAAAAGGATTTGGCACATTGCTCCATTTTTGGTATATTTGGTTGGAAAGAAATGCCAAAAGGATTTGGGATAGGTTGCGCACTTAACTTCTTTGTGCTCTAAAGGACTTTCTAGTTCTTCAGAGAGATTGGCATGCAGTGTTACATGTTTCATGTTCTTGATTTTTATGTTTTCTTTTCGGTTCTTTCTTGGATTAGCTTTGGAGGATATCCTATCATCTTGTAGTTGTACCTTCTGTTTTTCTTAAGAAGTTCTTTGGTTATCAAATAATAATAATAATGCGGTTATTGCTTTAATTTTAAAGCTCTCATTATTAGGTTTACAAAGTAACTTTAAATAAACAAGTCAGGTCAAACTCTACCACAGTACTTGGCTTTTTTATTGCGCTTATATCTGACATGTATTTGGAAAAGTGGCCTTTTCTTTTTACATGAAAAGGAAAAAGAAGAAAAATTGGTGTAACTTAGAGATCTTAATTTTAGAGGGCTAAAAGAACAAACAAAATGTTAAATATTAGTTATTTTAGGTTTAATTTTCAATACCACTCAAAGTATCATATAGAGGTTCTAAGTCTTATGTTTGACGGAAGGTTTAAACTGAATCCTCCATTGACCGAGTCAGTTATAAAATATATTCAAAACTTTTTTGGTCAAAAAGCCAGTTATTCTTTCTTTCCTTTTTACTAGGGGCAGGTGTTCAATGCCATTCTCCTTTTTATTTTATTATATGTAATTTAGATTCATTGTATCATATTGACTTTGTCTAATGTATGCTCATGTATTTGTAGGTATACTCAATCCGTGACGCGGCCGCAAATAATATCAAACGCTTAGCAGAAGAATTTGGACCGGATTGGGCAATGCAACACATTATTCCCCAGGTTTTAATAGAGGCTCTTAGTTTGTTGATGTACATTTGCAGTATATTTACCTTGAACTACAGAAAAGGATTTCTACACCACTTATATCATAGAACATCCTCTAACCATATGTTTTGAAAAGAAAAGGAAAAATCTTATATTATTTAAAGAAATCGAGAGAAGGAAAACAAGATTTATATCATTTAAAGAAACCCTAGCTTTGGAATTAGGTTCGGTGGTGCCTGGTGAAAGATTCTATTCTATCTACTTGTAGAAGTGTGCTGAAAATTTTGTTACAAATTACAATAGACACTTTTCTTAGTACTTAAGGATTTAAAAAATATGTCCTGAATGCTATTACCTTAAGAACTATTGTATCCTTTGCAGGTTTTGGACATGGTTACTGATCCACATTATCTGTATCGGATGACGATCCTTCAAGCAATTTCTCTACTGGCTCCAGTTTTGGGCTCGGAGATTACTTCTTCAAAACTTCTCCCTCTGGTCATTAATGCATCAAAAGATAGGTAAAATTGTAGAGTCCTTACTCCTTTTGTATGTCTTCCTTTGAGCCAATACTCATAGCATGTCTTGCAGGGTACCCAATATCAAATTTAATGTAGCCAAAGTGTTGCAGTCTCTCATCCCAATTATTGATCAGTCTGTAAGTAGCTTCCATTTAAGATTTCATCTTTAACATTCCATCCCATAGTTACTTGGACTACAATACAGTATGGATTTCTAAACTAAAAAACTTGTATCTTGAAAATTAATCAAATGAGCTATATTAATTTGATTTAGAAATATTGGGGTCCAGATTATTACTTTGAATTGTTTTTTTTTTTTTAATTCTTCACTACAAAAAAGAATTTCAAACTAGTTACTTGCCGAAAATGCTTGGATTACAAAACCAGTTGGTTGAAAGTTAAGCTGGCTGTTTGGTACTGGTAACTGGTAATATTATCACTTGAAAATCTGTCACAATACTTCACAATAGACTATAGTTTGTTTCTAATAAAGCTTGTGGCAGTGAGAAGTGATATGAAATCCATACTGTTTGATAGAAGAACATATGTTTTTGAATGTCTCTTTAACTAATTATGGTTGGAATAATGAAGGTTGTTGAGAGTAGCATCCGTCCCTGTCTGGTTGAGCTGAGTGAGGATCCAGATGTTGATGTCAGGTTTTTTGCCTCTCAAGCACTACAATCTAGTGATCAAGTCAAAATGTCTAGCTAGATCAGTATGCATGTTGTCGTTAGTTTTTTTATTTTTTATATAAGATTTACATTTTCTTGTTTAATTGGCGACAAGGAAACTTGTCCAATCTTTTGTATCACATATTATTGTGGTGATCCTGCTTTACTTTCATTTTATCCCTATTATCAGGTTCTTTGTAGTGAAAAAACATTGTCAGGAAGTGAGATGGTTTTTGACTACCACTAATTATATGATTTACCAATGTCAACATATTTTGTATGAAATTTTGATTTACCAATACAATTAATATATTCATTATCTGTTTACGTGGGTAGAAGTATCAACTTAAACTATTAATAGGGTAGGTTTTCTCTTCTTGTTCTTGTACTTCAATATTAGTGAGAAATGTTCAAATTATAAATATGCATTTTTACCATAAAGATTTTATATTGAGTGGTTTAAAATTTTTAATATCCAATCTTCTCCTTTTACTTAAGAAAAAATATGTAAGAAATAATATCCAATCTTCTCCTTTTAAAATAATTATTTATTTTTGTTATACTTTTTGAATTTATAGACACATCTTTCTCATATTTTTTTAATAAATAAAATTCTTTTTGTATTTTTAATAATATATACTCACTTTTTTTATTTGTAAAAAAATAATTATAATTTTATTTATAAAACGTTTTTTTTTTATATTTTAAAAATTAAATTTTAATTTTCATAATTTTTATATAAATTTTAGTCAGTATGATATTTTAAAATATAATAAGAAAAAGAATCTCAATTTATTAAAAATATAAAAAAATAAATGTTATTCTTTTAGCACAAAAGAAAAGTAGTGTTTATCTAAAAGCTAAAAATTATGAATGTTGTTAAAATGTATATTTTAAAATTAGAGACATTAAGGGAAAACCTGCACATTATAGTAATATAAGTTTGATATTCATTGTTGATGTTTTTGGCAACACTGACATTTCCACTTGTGACATTCCAATTGCTGTTTTTGAAATTTTTTCGGTACCATCTGACATTTGGAACTGTAAGTTTTCATTGTCACCCAACATATAACATTCTCATTCCTGTCAGTAACTGTCACTCAATCTGTAAAACATCCTTATTCCTGTTTTTCAGAGTTTTGGTGTCTACTCAAGGTTGGACGAACAATCCTCTTGTGTTATTTTTTTAGAGTTTTTTCATGATAAGTGAACAAAATTATTTTTTATTAGTTACTGTAAAAGTAAAACCAATTAATTTGAAATTGACAGATTCAAAATTCAAAATTATATTTTAGATTAATTATTTTAAAAATAGTTATGAAATTTTTAATTCATAACTTTAAATATATACTTTAAATTGCATAATAATCCTATTATTTTAGATTATTCAATACAAAAGACTTTCAGAAAAAAGATTAAAAACTATAATTGTTATAAAATATAAAAGAGAAAGTAATCATTTTAAAATAAATGAAGGGTCTAAGAAGAAAGCGCAAGAAACAGAAGACTAATAATGAAATGCTTTTGGGTTCAATCCCAACTAGTAAAGCCTTGTGGATGTTCTAACTACTGCATTATCCCAGTGTTTTATAAATAGTGAGATGGTTAACTTATTCCCACCACCAGTAGTGTCACTAAAAGGAGACTTTGGATGAGTCTTGTTGACAGGCATATCAAACATAATGTCTTAGAACTCATGTCTTATCATTGAGTCTGGAATACACTGTTTGAACTATTTCTTGAAGAATATCAGTAGAGTTATCAGCTTCAACCTAAACATTTTTACATTCAAGATCATAAAGAGAATACAGTACTGCTAACTAATTTTGTTCATTGTAGAACATCATTGGAAAAAATGGCTAACACGTGGGAAAATTGGTCAGAATCTAACTAGATCTCAGAAAAATATAGGTTTGATATAACAGGATCAAGGAAGTTCTATTCTCCATGAAGCTGCTATGAATTTTCCTTTCCAGTCGTAAGACAATTTTCCACTTCATGAAAGTTGGGTCTGGACAATTTTATGCTGAGGATAAGAGATTCAGCAGCACCACTTAAACCCTTCCTCCCAACTAAACTCACTCCGAAATTGCGGTTTAAAATTCTCATCCTGTTCTCATCTCCCTCCACCTGACTCAACTCAATGACCCGCTTCTTTGAGAGCAAGGCATAGAGATAAAGATTGCCAGAGTCCAATACAGCACCTCCAATTTTAACCCTCAGTAATGAACTGGAATCAAGATCATTCAGCTTTGGATCATACAAAGCAGAGAAGCTACCAAATGTCATATCAGGTTTCAAAAACAGTTTGTGCAAATCATCATCCTCCTGGGAGTTACTTTTTGATGTGTCAAAACCAGGCATGGAAGACCTCCTCTTTGCCACTCTCAAAATGTTTGCAGCCTCTCTCATTCCACTGAGAAACGCTCCATGCATAGTCGCAGGATACTGCTTGCAGGTTGCCTCTCCAGCAAAGAACACTCTTCCATTCCCAACATTCTCTCCAAGAATGTCATAATCATCTCCTGAAGATCCAACAGCAACATAAGAGTACGATCCATATGCAAAGTGATCCTTCCCCCACCGAGTACACACGGCCTGAACCGGATCCGGAACAACAATCCCCTTTGGATTGAAAATATCCTTCAGAATGTCCAACACCCTTTTCACAGACTCCACTGGTGACATCATCTCAAACCTAATTGCAGCCTCCCCAGCAACAAGAGCCACCAGAAGCGGGCCCCCAGACACCGAGGAGTAGCTATAGAACAGAAAAAACTCACCCCTCATACTCAAATCCTCAGTCAAATGACCAAAAGTATCAATGTCCCCACCCCAGAAATTATATGGAAACAACATTGCAACCTTGTTCAACAACCCAAACCCCAACCTACGAATAGCATCCTTCTTCCTCTGAGGAAGCTCAGGCACAAACTCAATATCCCCCTTCTTAAGCACCCCCAATGGCACAGTACAAAGCACCATATCCCCTCTAAACTCCATCCCACCAGCAGAAACCGCCACCCCATCACTCCCATACTTCACACACTCCACAGTCCTCCCATAGAAAATCGGCAGATCCTCTGCCAACGCGCGAACAAATGTCTCATTGCCCCCTGGAATGAAGCAATGATCACCCCCCATCTCATAGGGATCATCCTGATCCCAATAAGCCATGGACAAATTCGCCATGAGAGTTGCATTCGCGTACTCCAAATTTGCAAGGTGCCAATTCAGCAGCATCCTCTCCTCCTTATCCTCAGCAACCTTGTAAACCCTTCTGAAAGCCTCCAATGCCGTCCCCAATGGCACATCCACTGACTTCACCTCCTCAATCATGGCCTGTCTAAGCTTACAAACCCTCTCCAACAACTTGTTAAACGAAACTTCAACCCTAGAGTCAACCTCAGAGTCAACACTCCTCCCATCAGGCAAATAGAGAGGACAAATATCCCTGACCTTATGCAAAGGCAAACCCAATTGTCTAGCAAGTACCCCAAGAGGGTTCCCATTTATTCCAGTGAGGACACTCCCACCGAAATCGGCTGCAGCCTCAACACCATCACCACTAATCTTCTTCGTCTTGACCCTCCCACCGGGTCGGGTCCTACCCTCCAAAATCACGACTTTAAACCCCATAAACACCAATTGTCTAGCTGCAACCAAACCTGCGAACCCAGCACCGATCACAATCACCGTTCCTCGATCAGACCCATCGAAAGGTTTCAGCTTTAGGGTTTTAATCTCATGCGCGAGGCCGAAGTTAATGTAACCGTGCTCAAGGAGGAACCGGTACGCGGTTTCGACTAAACCCTTGTGCTCCGACCGGATCGACCGGAGGGCCCGGTCGTGGGTTAACCAGACCGAAACGTTGGACCGCCACCGCGCCAATATGTGGTTTCGGACGACGATATAGTTCGATTGTTCGGAGCCACCGACGGTGGAAACCACGTTCGCTTCGATCTCTTCCTCGGTTAACGAGTCCACGGGGAACCCCACCGAGATCGCGATCAGGGCTTCCACGTCGCAGTCCTTGGCTACGTCGCTTCGGCGGGTGGAGGACGGAGCGTTGAGTTCCGTGAAGAACTTCTTGCGACGGCGACGTTTTCGCGTCGGTGGGACCGGGTCGTGTCGGGTCGTGGTGGAGTCTGGGGAGTCCGCAACGGCGGGCTCGGGCGTCATTTGGGTGGGGAGGGAGGAGTCTGGGTCTTCGGAGGAGTTTTGAGGAGACATTGCGACGTCGTTTTCCGGCGATAAGGGTTGTGATGGTGGTGGCGGCGGCGGTGGTGGCGGTGGCGGTTCCGGCATTGTTGTTGGTTCTTGGTTGAGTGATGGACAGTGTGATCTTTCGCTCTCAAATTAATTGTTTTTGGCAGTTTCGGATATTTATTATTTTTCTTCTTCTAGTCTCTCACCCTTATAATATTATTGTAGAATAAATTACATACAACTTTTACTTTTTCAGTAAATTTTTATTCTTATATTTAAAAAAATTATAATTTTGCTTTAATTTTAGTTTTCTCTATGTTTTATTTTTGTACTTTGATTGCTTAGATTTTTTCAATTATGATTAATTTTAAGAATTTTTCATTTGGTTTTATATTTTTATTAATCTTGTAATTTTAGATACTTTTAAAATTGGTAGAATTCTTTCAAATCTTAAAAGTTCTTTTAAATTTGTACGATATAAATCCAAATAAACCCTAAAAGTCTTTCAAAGTGCTATAAATTATATCATTCTTGCATTATTATTTTAAAATTTGAAAGATTTTAAACAATTTAACTAATATTTGAAATATCACTCCAAACTCCTTCTATTGTTCTTTTATATTACCATTTCTGTTTTTCTACCTTTATTTACTTATATATTTCCCCTATCCACCTAATAATTTCTTCTTACAATACCCTTTTTAATTATCCTTTGTATTGATTACTTTTCTATTAAAGTATATTTCTTTATTTTAATTTATAAACAATAAGCACTATAAGTTATCTCTTTCTCTTTTCCATGAAAATAAAAAAATTAGAGTTTAATTTTAAAAATGAAAACTACTCTATTAATGTCCTCTCTCCATACATAAATTATTTAAGAATAATTTTGAAAAATATACCATCTTATAAATTAGTTATATGCATTTTATACGTAGAAAAAGGAAATAATAGCCAATAAAAAAGGAACTCCCACTAAACTTTCTCTAATACTTTCTTTCAAACACTCTTGAATTTAAATCAGTAAGAGAAAAAGTTTAAAAAAGTGTTAAGAAAAAGTGTTGGTGGTGACATTTTTCTTGATCTAATAGTTATTGGAGTATAAAATAACCTATTATATCCATTACTCTTCTAAGTTCCTATATTTTGGGTGTAACTGTACATTGGCTGTTTTATTGCAGAAATAATACAAGTTATACTGTTCTTCCTAGAGTAAATTATAGCATGCTATCAGGGACAAAACTGTTTTTCTTTCTCAATCTTCTGCTTGACATGCCACACTCTGCTCGCTTCCAACCAATTTTTTGCTTTGAGTTATCATACACAACTAAGTATCCTCTGAATGAAATGTCTGCAAAGGTCATAATCAGTAAGAAGAACCAAATTATCACTTAAGTTCAGGAAAAGAGAGGAAAGGAATGCTGCTCCATGAAAGTGGAAAATTTCACGTGAACTTTAAGTCAACTCAACCTTATAAATCCAAATTAGAAGGTAAAGTTTACATCCACTTATATATTATGAAATGTTTTTATCTCTAGATGTCCTAATAGAACAGTTAAAAGGAGAAAGATGATGATTGCAAGAACAAAGAAAAGGTGGGTTAGGGAGAAAGGAGAAGCATAAAGTCAAAATGTTAGATGCTATTGGTACAAGTCATACCAAGTGCTATCATCTTTTTGCTAATGTTTCAAGTTAAGGCAGTGGAGATATCAAATATAAAGAGAGTGAGAACATGAATTTTATATGAAAAAGTATAACTAGATTAAATGAAAATTTAATGCTAAATCCTAGGAAAGTATCAAATGCTTGTATGTTTGCAAAATAGTAAAGGCATCCACTTTTAATGTTTTCTTTATTAGTAGTAAAGAAGGATTTTTAAGAGGATACAACTATTAACTAGCACTAGCAACAGATGAATCAAATCACAATTTCAGAACTGAAATAGCCCATGAACTAATTTATCATAACTCTGATTCCTCTAATAGTGATAGAATCTCAATAGCATTTGATTTCAAAGGTGGCTCAATAAATGGCACTACTTCTGCTACACAAATGGGCTGGCTAGTTGAGTTATTCATCATCAAACACATTAAACACTAAGGTACAAAGACTTAGGCTAAGTGAAGTTGTGTGAGATAAAGGTGATAAATTGGAGATTAAAAAAAATGACCATGCAAAAATTTCAGAAATGGACAATTGCAGAGAGACTTGACATTGCAGCAAAAATCAGTCACTGTATGAATCCAAACCTAGAATATGTGAAGGGTCTATATATGAAAAGAAAATAGCCCCGTATTTGCAATCCAATCATTGACACTTATACCAGGTAAAAACAACACATAAATAGAAATTATTGGCAAGAATATAGGCAGGAAAAGTTGCATGAGAATAAGCTTAAAGGTTTTCATGAGGGTGAGAGTACCTCCAAGAATAATGGAGGATCCATCGTTTACATTGCTACCGTCAAGGATACCCAAGCAAACATGGCCTTTGTTCTGCAGCAAAAAAGGTAGCATTTTAGAATACATGACAATAACAAAATCAGTTGGAACAAGAAGTTGTAATAGAATACAAAGAGAGGATTACACTAATGATCAAGTAACCCTCTGGTGCTATCTGAAACATTGTGGACAAAATCCACCACTTGCTTCCAAACCGAAGAGTTATGGTCTTGAAGTAATCCTTGACATCTTTGACAGATCTGCATGCATGTAACATGGATTTTAGAACAACATGCAATAACATTGTAATTGGTGAAACATGCAATAAAAACAATAGACCTATTTCATTTCTCCATAACATGGTCAGTCAAACAGATACAAGAAAATAATGTATTTATTTTCTGTCTCTACAAAACAAGGTACTAAAGATGAAGAGAATCAAAATAGTGTCATTTCACCTTATGTAATTCAGTTCATATCTTGACTGCTTTAAAAAATTGATTACTTTAGTTATTATAAATGCAAAAAACAATTGCACCTTGAGTAATTTATCTTACTTGATTGGGAAATTTGCTTCCCAGCAAATGGGTAAAGTAGTATCTGAATCATCTTGAATGAGTCTCAACCCAGAAACTTCATTAAGCTGCACCAATACACATAAATAATGAATTTGTGGTGTTCAAGAACAGACTCAAGAAAAATGTCAAAATGGTTCCAGATTGATAAATGTAAAAACTCACAGAAGCAACAAGATCCAAGTATGCTTCTTTTGGGAAATATGTATAAGAACTGCCGCTATCAAAAACCACCTTTCCTACTTTGCTTTGGCCATCAAAACTGAGTTGCCGATTTCCATAATTTATTCCAAGAATCTCAGTTTGGTATAAATCCCTACAGATTAGAGTGTGTGCCACATTTAAATTAGAGAAGAATCAGAACAAACTGTCAGAATAATAGTGCTCATCCTCAGGGGAAAAAGTAGATACAGAAAAACTTCAAAAGTATGGAGATTTTTAAATGAAAAAAAGACAAAACTTTGGAATAAATCTTGACATTCTGAAAGTGGAAATTCATTGCAGTTTGACAAAAGAAAATCAAACTCACTTCATCATAATTAATAGGGAACAAACACATTCTTAATTAAGAAATCATACTCACGTAGTAAGGGTATAGGCCATGGGAACCCAAGTCATGCCCCAATATGGCAAGAAATCATCACCCAAGAACATGTAACCACCACCAACTTCATCATTGCTCAAGCAATGACCAACCACATTCTTAATAAGCCCTTTACTTGCTAACTGGTAAGGTAGGCTCACTTTTGCCCTGCTCAGTCCCAGGATTCCATCTGTCTTTGCCAATGTGTTCAAAAGTAAGCCTTCTTGATCATATCCACACCTTAATACAAAAGTATTGCATTGAATGGATCATCAATTTCTTACAATACACTATTGCCTAAAAGAAAAAGGTAGAGCTTCAAAAAGGGATTCATACCCAAAAACAAAATTTAGCTTGGTTTTGGATCCATTAGTAGTTACAAGATGAAGCTCATCTCTAATGAGAACCCCCAAGGAAGAACTCTGATCCGCATATTCAATTTGATAGTCACACTGTTGCAAGCTTTCGTGATGCCCATCTTTCTGATTTTTCTGAACATCCAAGCAGAGAGAGTCCATGGATGGTACTACATTGGATCTTGTTGGCTTGTATTGGGCATGAGCTCCCTGTATTAATTTTATCCTTCGAGTAAATCCAGTTCTCCAAAAGCAAAATTCCACCAAGGCAAAATTTCTCAAACATCTAGTAACTAAGTTATATCTATACTCTACAGTTCCTATTACTGAGAGGCATTTTCTAACTTTCAGCATACTCTGACACAGGATCATACACAAGAAAATGGCAACCTGATGCTACACAGATATTTCACATGTGCACCCCTTAAAAAATCCACATGAATCTAACTGAGGTGGATTGATATTTGATTAATAATAAATTATACCTTTCCACAACTTATGCAAGGAGCATCACACTGCATCCAAGTTAAGTCACTCCCTGTATCCACATCAAGAAAATAACTTCTTGGAGGATTTCCAACACGTAAAATAGTGAAATACAACCTGCAAGGAAGAACATGTTGCTAAGTCGTCACATGGAGTTACCAAAAATTGGTAGCTCCTAGCTTATCATACAATTGCACTATTTTTTTTTTATAAGTTAACTGAATATTATTAATGCATAGAAATAGCACAAGATGTGCCATTATAATACGGTTCACATGACAAAAGGGTAGATAAACATCAAACACTGAGACTCCTACCAATTTTAACAATCACAAAAATATATATCTACATTTCATCTCTTCTACCTAAAAGCATCTAATCTGCCCTACGTACTCAATTGATAAGCTACCATTTTAAGTCTTCGACTCCATCAAATATCATTGACTTAACATGTATCTAATGATTTTTACACCAGCATTGTCTTTGCTTTTCACCACATACTCAACGCATGAATAATCCATAATAATACATTTCTTCTCTCTCAATTTGACCTATACCTCTCTTTTCATCCGTTCTTTATCAAGCTCTGAATACAGTTGGTAATGAATACGTAAAATGACAAGGAAATGTACTACTATACTAATGTGTATTAAAGACATTAATGGATAAAAATCATTTTTCCTTCTTTCTGAGTTTCATAGCAGTAGTAGTGTAATTATAGAAACTATGTTGCTGATGCGGTTGCAATTATAAATGAAGCAGAGCTTTTATATTAATTATTAAATCACTAAGTCAAAAAGAAACATTTAAATTATTAAATTTTACTTTTATTTTTCTTCGTAAACCCAACCATCAAATCAGCAAAAGCAACGATTTTTATCATACCCGTCTGGAAAAACATTGCCACTGACAGGAAAAACCGAAGAAGAGTCAACGGCCACAACCTCAGAACCAACCCTGTATTTTCTCTGTGTCAAAAGCTTTTCTTTATGAACAAGCTTCCCCAGTTGGAGCTTCATATTCTTCTGCCCCAAAACACCAAATTTAGGATACAAAGGGAACAAATATGATCCGGGTTTGCCATCATCATCACCATCATTCTTGGGGCCACTCAGTTCCAGAGTGGTGGTTGAAGAAACAGAACCATAGAGAAAGAGAGCAAATAGAAAAACCCCAAAGAAGGAGAAAAACCTCACTGGGGTTCTGTGGAAGAGTCTTCTGCGTGAAAAACCAAGCTGAGCATTAGATGGGTAGGAGTGAAGGGGAGGATCAGTGTTGTTGTATTCATTGATGTTTGTTTGGTGTTGGTGGGATTGTTGAAGAAGTAGTGAGGGTTGAGGAGAAGAAGGGTCAGAGAAAGTAAAAGCAGTGATGGTTTTGCCCAAAGAAGGGTTATCTGGTGGTGGGAGGGAGATTATAACAACACCTTTGATCTGAGGAAATTGATCATCATCCATCTCTGTAGCAGAGAAGCAGAAGAAGCAGAAGAAGATGAAGAGAGAGGAAATAGATGAATGAAGAATGAGTGTAGCTACCAAGTAGTCTTTAGTCTACTCTGTCGTATGATATCAGACTGGACTTGGTCAATGAATAGTTACTCTTATCTTAGCTGCAGAAAACGTGTTCGGTACTCAGTTAGCACAGAAGAAGGTTCCTTCCAAGCACCAAGAAATAACCACCTTAGAAAAAGGAAAAAAACCAGTTTGACACTATGCATTTTCCATTACAAAAATGTTACTGTAATTGTTGTCTTAAAGTTTTAATAGTTATTTATTCAAACACATTACTCCACTTTTGTTATCACTTTCAAAATACTTTTCTAGGTCTAGTTGTGGTTAGAGTCCTTCTTATTTAATTGGGATCAATTAAATATCAAATCTTACAAATATTCGATTTTTAGTTTTTCAATTTTTTTTATCCAATTAACTAAAATATTTAAATATAATAATTATACCATTTTAATTTCTTTTAAAATATATCAATATACTCACAAGTTTAATACTTGAATCTTATAAAAAATATTCTTTAAATATAAAATTGAAGACCCTAAATTCTGAAAATAAAAAATATTTTTTTTTCTAAAATATTAATAATAAAATAAAACATTGGTTAAAATGTGAGTCTTCAAATTAATGTGCTAATGTAGTACTCATAAAATAATAAATTAAGATATTGTATAATGATTGTTTCAATAAAGATTAACTTAGTAGAATATATTAAAAGATTACAATTAAACTTTAAGATATGAAGAATTAAAATTATAATTCATAAAATAAAAATTCTTTTAAGTATATTTTCTATACAAATTTGTTCATCCATTTTTACCTTCCCATGTGAACTTGTAAGTGGTAATATGTTGGAAGAAACTTGAAATATTGCAAATGTTTGAGATGATTTTTCTAGTACTTATATGAAATATATTGACTTGTACTATAAGTTTTTATCATTAAAATTGAATATTGAATTCATTTTAGCATTCTTTCAATTTTTATTGATGAGAAATACATATAAGGTGAATGAGTAAAATTCTCTGCAATAAGAATTCATTTAGAATGTAGTGGCTAAGACTAGTTTACTATACAATTCATGTCCACAAGTGTTATATAATATCAATGTATTATGTGATAATCAAATAGGTCTAAAAATAAAAATTATTAGAAAAGAACAAAACACAACAATATTAGATTATGTTATATTAAAGACATTATATTAAAGGAAATTGTTTTCTTTTATCAGCAAAACGAATTAATAAATATGAATCACTTCAGGGGTGATCTAACCTTTATACAATTGCAATTTAATCTCTCCCGCCCTCCCAAGAAATCCATGGCAAACAAACACAAAAATAGACAAATCCACAAAAACTGAGGAACACAAAATCTACATTGTGACTACGAAGAACATCAACGATCCAACTGCATGCAAACCAAGGGGTTCAAACACCAATTAGGATAGGAGAACGATCTAAAACGAGACTTAGAGGAAATCCAGGACCAAACCTTAACTTGGACCATTGCAATCACTTCTAACGCGGAATTAACTGAATATGTTGGGAAGCATCGTATTTAAGAAAATCAAACAAATTTTATCACTAAAATGATTTTCTCAATCAATTTTAAATGTTCTCTAAATTTATTGAAGATGATTAAGCAAAACTTGGTATAGTTAAGGACTAAGACTTAATTATGTAAATATATTATTTCTTTGCTAGACATTTAATTATGTTTTTTTTGAATGATTGCGTTTTTCTTTTAGAAAAAGGAATTGTGTAATTCTATTTATATTATAAAGCAATATAAAGGAGGATAAGTAAGTAAAAAAAGTACTTTTCAGACTTGATTAAGAATTACTAAATGCAATTACAAAGTTCTATAGAACTATTTAAGGTGTAGTTGAGGTAAAGAAAAATTATGTGAAAACTTAGAATGTTGAATTTTCAATTTTTATTTTTGACACTGATTAATTTGGTCATATATCAATAATTATATCTAATTTATATTCATCTCCTTCACGACCATATTCAAATAACTTAGTTTTGGTAAATCAATCTCCTCCACCAGCTTCTTCATTCCAACCACATGTTTTAGCTCCTCTTCAACACTTTCCATCACTCTTAGATATCACACAAGTTCTGAAATTGCCCATTCAATCACGTTGCTATGTCAAACACAATACCCTTTATGCTTGTTTTATCAATTATAGGTGCATCTTCAACATGTTGATGTATTGGTTGGTTTTTCAACTAAAGTAGTGTGTTAATGAAAACATTAAGGTGGTGCATAGGAAGTAGATTAATGAGACTAGGGGGAGCTAGGAGAATGAGTTGTGTTAGAGGAAACATAGTTTCTTTAGTTTATTCTTTGTGTGTGAAGCTTTGGAGATGACAAAAGGAATTGATTGTAACTTGTATTTATATATTTCTCTTGCATGGATGAATTCATGTTGGGTGATAAAAGACAAATGAGATTTTTAGTAAATTTTCACCTAAAGAAATTTGAGTTTGAGTTTATGAATAAAACAACGTTAAGTAACATTATTAGCATTTTTCAAATCAATCTTTTAAACTTTGATGAAGTATACATGTATTGTTTAAGTGATAAGAATGTGTATATGTAACAGTTGAAGAAATAGTAAAGAAGATTAGTATCTCTTTGCAATTTGGGACGATTCTACTTTAGATACCTCTAATTGTTTTTGTTGATGATTATAGATTTTTACTCATGAAATCAGATAATGAATTTTGTGATGATTGAAGAAAAATCCTAAAGGTTTCGTTCAAATCTATTTGACAACCAAAGTAAGCATTTATAACTAAAATTAGCAATGATCGGGTCGTTGTTTTGTGTATGATTAAAAAATTTGCAGGATAAACATATCAAAACATATTGCTAGAAAATGACAATCCTTGAATATGAAAAAAAAATATTTCCAGTTGGTTTTTGTTGTCAAAATTAAGAATTTCTTTATTGTTTTGGTGGAGAAAATGTTTTAGATTAAGAGAAAGTTCATTACCTTGTAAGATAAATCTGAATGCAAACCCATAACCAGAAGATTCGACCAAATGTGTTGACTCTCATGAATAAATTAAGAATTACATCCATTATCTTTGATGATAAGAATTAATGAATTACATGTTTTAAAAAAATCTTTAGTGACATCAATTTAATCTCATCCTTCATTTTCAATCGAATCCATTTTCTGCATTCAAGATTTGTGACGAGAGATTATTTCTCCGAATGTTTGTTATAAGCAATTACTTCCTACTTCATATATTCTTTTATTTCTTTTCCATGATTTGTTTTGCGATGTTGATTTTCTAGTCCAATTTCGAATATTAGAATACTGAATGTTTTGTGCATCTATAACCAAAATCTTGTTATTGTTTTGCTTGAGCTAATAATTAAGCAATCCTATCTTTATAGTAATATTAAGAAGATAACGTAGTTGCATGGTGAAATATTTTGTCTTTTGTTTTTGTTATTGAATGATGTTGTGTATCTTTCAGGCTGGTAAAAGAATATTATAAATTAATGTAAAATAAGTACAAAAATAATAGAAGTACTTTTGATGGTAAAAATTTCAGACAAAAATACCCAAGGAGTAAGGCGGAGTAAGTCCCAGACCGAGAGTGAACAAAACTGGTTTTCCGAAAACAAAACGTCCTGAATTTTCTTCCCTGTATCTTCTTTTTGTGATTTGTTTATGGACGTGCCTCCTTACCTGGGTGCAAACAACATATGAAAGTACTTGTTTGAATAAAAAATACTCAGCCCTGGTAGTGATGAATAAAAAATTTATTGCCAATCTTGTGAGATGAATCTGAGGCTCAAATCTCAGCCAAAACTCAACAAACACAGTGACGAACGTCAGGTAATAATTTCAGACCAAAATACTCAAGGAGTAAGGCGTAGTAAGTCCCAGACCGAGAGTGAAAATAACTGGTTTTTCGAAAACAAAACGTCCTGGATTTTCTTCCCCGTATCTTCTTTTTCTGATTTGTTTATGGACGTGCCTCCTTACCTGGGTGCAAAAAAACATATGGAAGTACTTGTATGAATTTTTTCAGCGCAATACGAACCCGGAACAAAATTGCAGAAAGTAGGGCGAAATTTCACAAGTTTTGGTAGAGGATAGCCTTGGTTTGCACTAAATTTCTGAAAAATCCTCCCGCAATAGTTTTTTCCTGAAATTCCACGTAAGAATCTCCACTGAATTTGGGACAAAACGCGACATATTTCAGGTAAAACGGATGAGTATTCACACACGAAAAAAATCAAACAATTTCGCACACAAACGAACCTTCCTTTCAGCCTTGACAGTGATGAATAAAAAATTTATTGCCAATCTTTTGGGACGAATCTGGGGCTCAAATCTCAGCCAAAACTCAACACACACAGTGTCGAACGTCTGGTAAAAATTTCAGACCAAAATATTCAAAGAGTAAGGCGTAGTAAGTCCCAGACCGAGGGTGAACAAAACTGGTTTTCCGAAAACAAAACGTCCTGGCTTTTCTTCCCCGTATCTTCTTTTTGTGATTTGTTTATGGACGTGCCTCCTTACCTGGGTGCAAACAACATATGAAAGTACTTGTTTGAATTTTTTCAGCGCAATACGGACCCGGAACAAAATTGCAGAAAGTAGGGCTAAATTTCACAAGTTATGGTAGAGGAGCCTTGGTTTGCAAAAAATTTCTGAAAAATACTCCCGAAATAGTTTTTTTCCTGAAATTCAACATAAGAATCTCCACTGAATTTGGGACAAAACGCGACATATTTCAGGACAAACGGATGAGTATTCACCCAAGAAAAAAATCAAACAGTTTCGCACACAAACGAATCTTCCTTTCAGCCCTGGCAGTGATGAATAAAAAATTTATTACCAATCTTTTGGGACGAATCTGGGACTCAAATCTCAGCCAAAACTCAACACACACAGTGACGAACGTCTGGTAAAAATTTCAGACAAAAATACCCAAGGAGTAAGGCGGAGTAAGTCCCAGACCGAGAGTGAACAAAACTGGTTTTCCGAAAACAAAACGTCCTGGATTTTCTTCCCCGTATCTTCTTTTTGTGATTTGTTTATGGACATGCCTCCTTACCTGGGTGCAAACAACATATGAAAGTACTTGTTCCCGAAATAGTTTTTTCCTGAAATTCAACATAGGAATCTCCACTGAATTTGGGACAAAACGCGACATATTTTAGGTAAAAAGGATGAGTATTCACACACAAAAAAAATCAAACAATTTCGCACACAAACGAACCTTCCTTTCAGCCCTGGCAGTGATGAATAAAAAATTTATTGCCAATCTTGTGGGACGAATCTGGGGCTCAAATCTCAGCCAAAACTCAACACACACAGTGTCGAACGTCTGGTAAAAATTTCAGACCAAAATACCCAAAGAGTAAGGCGTAGTAAGTCCTAGACCGAGAGTGAACAAAACTGGTTTTCTGAAAACAATACGTCCTGGCTTTTCTTCCCCATAACTTCTTTTTGTGATTTGTTTATGGACGTGCCTCCCTACCTGGGTGCAAACAACATATGAAAGTACTTCTGTGAATTTTTTTAGTGAAATACGGACCCGGAACAAAATTGCAGAAAGTAGGGTGAAATTTGACAAGTTTTGGTAGAGGATAGCCTTGGTTTTTAAAAAATTTGTGAAAAATCTTCCCGAAATAGATTTTTCCTAAAATTCCACCTAAGAATCCGCATTGAATTTGGGACAAAGTCCGACAAATTTCTAGTCAAACGGATGAGTATTCACCCACGAAAAAAATCAAACTGTTTCGCACACAAACAAACCTTCCTTTCAGCCCTAGCAGTGATGAATAAAAAAATTATTGTCAATCTTGTGGGACGAATCTGGGGCCTAATCTAAGCCAAAACTCAACAGACACTTTAACGAGCGTCTGGTTAAAACTTTAGACCAAAATACCCAAGGAGTAAGGCGTAGTAAGTCCCAGACCGAGTGTGAAAAAAACTTGTTTTCTGAAAACAAAACGTCCTGGATTTTCTTCCTCGTATCTTCTTTTTGTGATTTGTTTATGGACGTGCCTCCTTACCTGGGTGCAAACAACATATGAAAGTACCAGTGTGATTTTTTTCAGCGCAATACGGACCCGGAACAAAATTGCAGAAAGTAGGGCGAAATTTCACAAATTTTTGTACAGGATAGCCTTGGTTTGCACAAAATTTATGAAAAATGCTCCCGAAATAGTTTTTTCCTGAAATTCCACCTAAGAATCTCCAATGAATTTGGGACAAAACGCGACAAATTTCAGGTCAAATTTCTTACTTACGTGAAATTTCAGGAAAAAACTATTTTGGGAGGATTTTTCAGGAATTTTGTGCAAACCAAGGCTATCCTCTACCAAAACTTGTGAAATTTTTCCCTACTTTCTGCAATTTTATTCCGCGTCCGTATTGCGCTGAAAAAAATCACACAGGTATTCTCGGTCCGGGACTTACTATGCCTTACTCCTTGGGTATTTTGGTCTGAGATTTTTACGAGACGTTCTTCACTGTGTGTGTCGAGTTTTGGCTGAGATTTGAGCTCTATATTCGTCCCACAAGATTGGAATTAAATTTTTTATTCATCACTTCCAGGGCTGAAAGGAAGGTTCGTTTGTGTGCGAAACTGTTTGATTTTTTTCTTGGGTGAATACTCATTCGTTTGACCTGAAATTTGTCGCATTTTGACCCTAATTTAGTGTAGATTCTTTGGTGGAATTTCAAGAAAAACTATTTCGGGAGGATTTTTCACAAATTTTGTACAAACCAAGGCTATCCTCTACCAAAACTTGTGAAATTTCGCCCACTTTCTGCAATTTTGTTCCGGGTCCGCGCTGAAAAAATTCACGCAAGTACTTTCATACGTTGTTTGCACCCAGGTAAGGAGGCACGTCCATAAAGAAATCACAAAAAGAAGATACGGGGAAGAACATCCAGGACGTTTTGTTTTCGGAAAACCAGTTTTGTTCACTCTCGGTCTGGGACTTACTCCGCCTTACTCCTTGGGTATTTTTGTCTGAAATTTTTACCAGACGTTCTTCACTGTGTGTGTTGAGTTTTGGCTGAGATTTGAGTCCCAGATTCGTCCCACAAGATTGGCAATAAATTGTTTATTCATCACTGCCAGGGCTGACAGGAAGGTTCGTTTGTGTGCGAAACTGTTTGATTTTTTTCGTGGGTGAATACTCATCGTTTCACCTGAAATTTGTCGCTTTTTGTCCCAAATTCAATGGAGATTCTTACGTGGATATTCATGAAATAACTATTTCGTGAGGATTTTTCAGAAATTTTGTGCAAACCAAGGTTATCCTCTACCAAAACTTGTCAAATTTCGCCCTACTTTCTGCAATTTTTTTCGGGTCCATATTGTGCTGAAAAAAATTCAAACAAGTACTTTCATATGTTGTTTGCACCCAGTTAAGGAGGAACGTCTATAAAAAAAATCACAAAAACAAGTTACAGGGAAGAAAAGCCAGGACGTTTTGTTTTCGGAAAACTAGTTTTTTTCACTATCGGTCTGGGACTTACTATGCCTTACTCCTTGGGTATTTTGGTCTGAAATTTTTACCAGACGTTCGTCACTGTGTCTGTTGAGTTTTGGCTGAGATTTGAACACCAGATTCGTGCAAAGAGATTGGCAATAAATTTTTTATTCATCACTGCCAGAGCTGAAAGGAAGGTTCATTTATGTTCGAAACATTTTGATTTTTTTCATGAGTGAATACTCATCTGTTTGACCTAAAATTTGACACGTTTTGTCACAAATTTAGTGGATATTCTTACGTTAAATTTCAGGAAAAAATTATTTCGGGAGGATTTTTCAGAAATTTTTTGCAAACCAACGCTATCCTCTACCAAAACTTGTGAAATTTCGCCATACTTTCTACAATTTTATTATGGATCCGTATTGCGCTAAAAAAATCCACACAAGTACTTTCATATGTTGGTTGCACCCAGGTATGGAGACACTTCCATAAACAAATCGCAAAAAGAAGATACGGGAAAGAAAAGCCAGGACGTTTTGTTTTCGGAAAACCAGTTTTGTTCACTCTCGGTCTGGGATTTACTACGCGTTACTCTTGGGTATTTTGGTCTGAAATTTTTACCACACGTTCGTCACAGTGTCTGTTGAGTTTTGGCTGAGATTTGAGCCCTATATTTGTCCCAAAAGATTGGAATTAAATTTTTTATTCATCACTTCCAAGGCTAAAAGGAAGGTTAGTTTGTGTGCGAAACTGTTTGATTTTTTTCGTGGGTGAATACTCATCCGTTTGACCTGAAATTTGTCGCATTTTGTTCCAAATTCAATGGAAATTCTTTGGTGGAATTTCAAGGAAAACTATTTTGGGAGCATTTTTCACAAATTTTGTACAAACCAAGGCTATCCTCTACCAAAACTTGTGAAATTTCGCCATACTTGTTGCAATTTTTTTTCGGGTCCGTATTGCGCTGAAAAAATATACACAAGTACTTTCATATGTTATTTGAACCCATGCAAGGAGGCACGTCCATTAAGAAATCACAAAAAGAAGATACGGGAAAGAAAAGCCAGGACCTTTCATTTTCGAGAAAAGCAGTTTTGTTCACTCTCGGTCTGGGACTTACTACGCCTTACTCCATGGGTATTTTGGTCTAAAATTTGTTCCAGACGTTCGTCATTGTGTGTTGAATTTTGGCTGAGATTTGAGCCCCAGATTCATCCCACAAGATTGACAATAAATTTTTTATTCAACATTGCTAGGGCTGAAATGAAGGTTCCTTTGTGTGCGAAACTGTTTGACTTTTTTTGTGGGTGAATACTCATCTTTTCACCTAGGATTTGTCGCGTTTTGTCCCAAATTCAGTGGAGATTCTTACGTGAAATTTCAGGAAAAAACTATTATGGGAGGATTTCTCAGAAATTTTGTGCAAACTAAGACTATCCTCTACCAAAACTTGTGAAATTTTGCCCTACTTTCTGCAATTTTTTTCCGGGTCCGTATTACGCTGAAAAAATTCAAAAAAGTACTTTCATATGTTGTTTGCACCCAGGTAAGGAGGCACATCCATAAATAAATCACAAAAAGAAGATACGGGGAAGAAGAGCCAGGACATTTTGTTGTCGGAAAACCAGTTTTGTTCACTCTCGGTCTGGGACTTACTACGCCTTACTCCTTGGGTATTTTGGTATGAGATTTTTACCAGACATTCGTCACTGTGTGTGTTGAGTTTTGGCTGAGATTGGAGCCCTAGATTCGTCCCATAAGATTGAGAATAAATTTTTTATTCATCATTGCTAGGGCTGAAAGGAAGGTTCGTTTGTGTGCGAAACTGTTTGATTTTTTTCGTGGGTGAATACTCATTCGTTTGATCTGAAATTTTTCGCATTTTGTCTTAAATTCAGTGGAGATTCTTAGGTGGAATTTCAGGAAAAAACTATTTAGGGTGGATTTTTCACAAATTATGTTCAAACCAACGCTATCCTCTACCAAAACTTGTGAAATTTCGCCCTACTTTCTGAAATTTTATTCTGGGTCCGTATTGCGTTGAAAAACTTCACAGAAGTACTTTCATATGTTTTTTGCACCTAGGTAAGGAGGCACATCCATAAAGAAATCACAAAAACAAGATACGGGGAAGAAAAGCCAGGAGCTTTTGTTTTCGGAAAACCAATTTCGTTCGCTCTCGGTTCGGGACTTACAACACCTTACTCCATGGGTATTTTGTTCTGAAATTTTTACCAGACATTCGCCACTGTGTGTGTTGAGTTTTGGCTGAAATTTGAGACCCAGATTCGTCCCACAAGATTGACAATAAATTTTTTATTCATCACTGTCTGGGTTGAAAGGAAGGTTCGTTTGTGTGCGAAACTATTTGATTTTTTTCGTGGGTGAATACTCATCGTTTCACCTGAAATTTGTCGCATTTTTTCCCAAATTCAGTGGACATTCTTACGTGGATATTCAAGAAATAACTATTTCGGGAGGATTTTTCAGAAATTTTGTGCAAACCAAGGCTATCCTCTACCAAAACTTGTCAAATTTCGCCCTACTTTCTGCAATTTTATTCCGGGTTCGTATTGCGCTGAAAAAATTCACACAAGTACTTTTATATGGTGTTTGCACCCAGGTAAGGAGGCACGTACGTAAAAAAATCACAAAAAGAAGATACGGGGAAGAAAAGCCAGGACGTTTTGTTTCAGAAAACCAGTTTTGTTCACTCTCGGCCTGAGACTTAGTACGCCTTACTCCTTGGGTATTTTGGTCTGAAATTTTTACCAGACGTTGTTCACTGTGTCTGTTGAGTTTTGGCTGAGATTTGAGCCCTATATTCGTCCTACAAGATTGGAAATAAATTTTTTATTCATCACTGACAAGGCTGAAAGGAAGGTTTGTTTGTGTGTGAAACTATTTGATTTTTTTCGTGGGTGAATACTCATCCGTTTGACCTGAAATTTGTCGCATTTTGTTCCAAATTCAGTGGAAATTCTTTGGTGGAATTTCAAGGAAAACTATTTTGGGAGCATTTTTCACAAATTTTGTACAAACCAAGGCTATCCTCTACCAAAACTTGTGAAATTTCGCCATACTTTCTGCAATTTTTTGTTCACTCTCGGTCTGGGACTTACTACGTGTTACTCGTTGGATATTTTGGAATGAAATTTTCACCAGACGTTTGTCACTGTGTCTGTTGAGTTTTGGCTGAAATTTGAGCCTCAGATTCGTCCCCTAAGATTGGAATTTTTTTTATTCATCATTGCCAGAGCTGAAAGGTAGGTTCGTTTGTGTGCGAAACTGTTTGATTTTTTTCGTGGGTGAATACTCATCGATTTGACCTTAAATTTGTCGCATTTTGTCCCAAATTTAGTGTAGATTCTTTGGTAGAATTTCAAGAAAAACTATTTCGGGAGGATTTTTCACAAATTTTGTACAAACCAAGGTTATCCTCTACCAAAACTTGTGAAATTTCGCCCACTTTCTGCAATTTTGTTCCGGGTCCATATTGCGCTGAAAAAATACACGCAAGTACTTTCATACGTTGTTTGCACCTAGGTAAGGAGGCACGTCCATAAAGAAATCACAAAAAGAAGATACGGGGAAGGAAAGCCAGGACCTTTTGTTTTCGGAAAACCAATTTCGTTCACTCTCGGTCCGGGACTTACAACGCCTTACTTCATGGGTATTTTGTTTTGAAATTTTTACCATGCGTTCGTCACTGTGTGTGTTGAGTTTTGGCTAAAATTTGACCCCAAGATTCGTCCCGCAAGATTGGCAATAAATTTTTTATTCATCACTGCCTGGGTTGAAAGGAAGGTTCGTTTGTGTGCGAAACTATTTGATTTTTTTCGTAGGTGAATACTCATCGTTTCACCTGAAATTTTTCGCTTTTTGTCCCAAATTCAGTGGAGATTCTTACGTGGAATTTCAAGAAATAACTATTTCGGGAGGATTTTTCAGAAATTTTGTGCAAACCAAGGCTATCCTCTACCAAAACTTGTCAAATTTCGCCCTACTTTCTGCAATTTTTTTTCCGGGTCCGTATTGTGCTGAAAAAAATTCAAACAAGTACTTTCATATGTTGTTTGCACTCAGTTAAGGAGGAACGTCTATAAAAAAACAACAAAAACAAGTTATAGGGAAGAAAAGCCAAGACGTTTTGTTTTCGGAATACCAGTTTTGTTCACTATCGGTCTGGGACTTACTACGTCTTACTCCTTGGATATTTGGGAATGAAATTTTCTCCAGACGTTTGTCACTGTGTCTGTTGAGTTTTGGCTGAAAGTTGAGCCCCAGATTCGTCTCCCAAGATTGGAAATAAATTTTTTATTCATCATTGCCAGGGCTGAAAGGAAGGTTCGTTTGTGTGCGAAACTGTTTGATTTTTTTCGTGGGTGAATACTCATCGGTTTGACCTGAAATTTGTCGCGTTTTTTCCAAATTAAGTGGAGATTTTTTATTGGATTTTCAGGAAAAACTATTTCGGGAGTATTTTTCACAAATTTTGTACAAACCAAAGCTATCCTGTACCAAAACTTGTGAAATTTCGCCCACTTTCTGCAATTTTTTTTCGGGTCCGTATTGCGCTAAAAAAGTTCACACAAGTACTTTCATATGTTTTTTGCACCCAGGTAAGGGGGCACGTCCATAAGAAATCACAAATTAAAGATATGGGGAAGAAAAGCCAGGTTCTTTTGTTTTCGGAAAACCAATTTCGTTCACTCTCGGTCCGGGACTTACAACGCCTTACTCCATGGGTATTTTGTTCTGAAATTTTTACCAGACATTCGTCACTGTGTGTGTTGAGTTTTGGCTAAGAATTGAGCTCCAGATTCGTCCCACAAGATTGGAAATAAATTTTTTATTCATCACTGCCAGGGCTGAAAGGAAGGTTCGTTTGTGTGCGAAACTGTTTGATTTTCTTCGTGGGTGAATACTCATCGTTTCACCTGAAATTTGTCGCATGTTGTCTCAAATTCAATGGAGATTCTTAAGTGGAACTTCATGAAAATACTGTTTCGGGAAAATTTTTCACAAATTTTGTGCAAACGAAGGCTATCCTCTATCAAAATTTGAGAAATTTCACCCTACATTCAACAATTTTGTTCTAGGCACGTATTGCACTAAAAAAATTCACAGAAGTACTTTCATATTTTGTTTTCACCCAGGTAAGGAGGCACGTCTATAAACAAATCACAAAAAAGAAGATACGGAGAAGAAAAGCCTGGAAGTTTTGTTTTCGGAAAACCAGTTTTGTGCACTCTCGGTATGGTACTTACTAAGCCTTACTCATTGGGTGTTTTGGTCTGAAATTTTTACCAGACGTTCGTCACTGTGTCTGTTGAGTTTTGGCTAAGGTTTGAGCCCTAGATTCGTCCCACAAGATTGACAATCAATTTTTATTCATCACTTTTAGAGCTGAAAGGAAGGTTCGTTTGTGTGCGAAACTGATTGATTTTATTCGTGGGTGAATACTAATCTGTTTGACCTGAAATTTGTCGCGTTTTGTCGCAAATTCAATGGAGATTCTTATGTAAAATTTCATGAAAAAACTATTCCAGGAGGAGTTTTCAGAAATTTTGTACGAACAAGGCTATCCTCTACTACAACTTGTGAAATTTCGACCTACTTTCTGCAATTTTATTCCGGGTCCGTATTGCGCTGAAAAAATTTACACTAGTACTTTCATATGTTGTTTGCACCTAGGTAAGGAGGCACGTCCATAAACAAATCACAAAAAGAAGATACGGGGAAGAAAAGCCAGGACGTTTTGTTATCGGAAAACCAGTTTTGTTCACTCTCGATCTGGGACTTACTACGCTTCACTCCTTGGGTATTTTGGTATGAAATTTTTACCAGACGTTCGTCACTGTATCTGTTGAGTTTAGGCTGAGATTCATCCCCCAAGATTGGAAATAAATTTCTATTCATCACTGCCAAGGCAAAAAGAAAGGTTCGTTTGTGTGCGAAGTTGTTTGATTTTTTTCGTGGGTGAATACTCATCCCTTTGACCTGAAATTTGTCGCGTTTTGTCCCAAATTTAGTGGAGATTCTTAGGTAGAATTTCAGGAAAAAACTATATCGGGAGGATTTTTCAGAAATTTTGTGCGAACCAAGGCTATCCTCTACCAAACTTTGTGAAATTTTGCCCTACATTCTGCAATTTTATTTCGGTTCCGTATTGCTCTGTAAAAATTCACACAAGTACTTTCATATGTTGTTTGCACCCAAGTAAGGAGGAACGTTCAAAAAACAGATCATAAAAAGAAGATACGGCAAAGAAAAGGCAGGATGTTTTGTTTTCACAAAACCAGTTTTGTTCACTCTCGGTGTGGGACGTACTACGCCGTACTCCTTGTGTATTTTGGTCTGAAATTTTTACTAGACGTTCGTCACTGTGTCTGTTGAGTTTTGGATGAGATTTGAGCTCTAGATTCGACCCACAAGATTGACAATAAATTTTTTATTCATCATTGCCAGGGGTGAAAAGAAGGTTCGTTTGTGTGCAAAACTGTTCGATTTTTTTCATGGGTGAATACTCATTCGTATGACCTGAAATTTGTTGGGTTTTGTCGGACATTCTTACGTAGATTTCAGAAAAAACCATTTCAGGAGGATTTTTCAGAAATTTTGTGCGAACCAGGGCTATCCTCTACCAAAACTTGTGAAATTTTGCCCTACTTTCTGCAATTTTATTCCAGGTTCGTATTGCGCTGAAAAAATTCACACAAGTACTTTCAGATGTTGTTTGCACACAGGTAAGGAGGCACGTCCATAAAAAAAATTACAAAAGGAAGATACGGGGAAGAAAAGCCACAACGTTTTGTTTTCGTAAAACCTGTTTTTTTAACTCTCGATCTCTGACTTACTACGCCTTACTCTTTGGGTATTTTGGTCTGAAATTTTTACCAGACGTTCGTCTTATAAGATTGGCAATAAATTTTTTATTCATCACCGCTAGGGCTGAAAGGAAGGTTCGTTTGTGTGGGAAACTGTTTTATTTTTTCGTTGGTGAATACACATCCGTTTGACCTGAAATTTGTCGCGTTTCGTCACAAATTCAGTGGAGATTCTTACTTGGAATTTCAGGATAAAACTATTTCGGGAGGATTTTTCAAATTTTTTTGCAAACCAAGGCTATCCTCTACCAAAACTTGTGAAATTTCGCCCTACTTTCTGCAATTTTATTCCGGATCCGTATTGCGCTAAAAAAATCCACACAAGTACTTTCATATGTTGTTTGCACCCAGGTATGGAGGCACTTCCATAAACAAATCGCAAAAAGAAGATACGGGAAAGAAAAGCCAGGACGTTTTGTTTTCGGAAAACCAGTTTTGTTCACTCTCGGTCTGGGATTTACTACGCGTTACTCTTGGGTATTTTGGTCTGAAATTTTTACCACACGTTCGTCACTATGTGTGTTGAGTTTTGGATGAGATTTGAGCCCCAGATTCATCCCACCAGATTGGCAATAAATATTTTATTCATCACTGCCAGGGCTGAAAGGAAGGTTCGTTTGTGTGACAAACTGTATGATTTTTTTTTGTTGGTGAATACTCATCCGTTTGACCTGAAATTTGTCGTGTTTTGTATCAAATTCAGGGGAGATTCTTACGTGGAATTTCAGGAAAAAAACAATTTCGGGAGGATTTTTCAGAAATTTTGTGCAAACCAAGGCTATCATCTACCAAAACTTTTGAAATTTCGCCATACTTTTTGCAATATTATTGCGGGTCCCTATTGCTATGAAAAAATTCACACAAGTACTTTCATATGTTGTTTGCACTCAGGTAAGGAGGCACATCCATAAACATATCACAAAAAGAAGATACGGGAAAGAAAAGCCAGGACGTTTTGTTTTCGGAAAACAAATTTTGTTCACTCTCGGTCTGAAACTTACTACGCCTTACTCCTTGGGTATTTTGGTCTGAAATTTTTACCAGACGTTCCTCACTATGTTTGTTGTGTTTTGGCTGAGATTTGATCCCCAGATTCGTCCCACAAGATTGGCAATAAATTTTGTATTCATCACTGCAAATGGCTTAAACGAAGGTTTGTTTCTGTGCGAAACTCTTTTATTTTTTTCATGGGTAAATACTCGTCTGTTTGATCTAATTTTTGTCGCGTTTTTTCATAAATTCAGTGGATATTCTTACGTGGAATTTAAGGAAGAAACTAATTCGGGAGGATTTTTCAGAAATTTTGTGAAAACCAAGGCTATCCTACTTTCTGCAATTTTATTCCGGGCTCGTATTGCATTAAAAAAATTCACACAAGTACTTTCATATGTTGTTTGCACCCAGGTAAGGAGGCACTTCCATAAACAAATCGCAAAAAGAAGATACGGGGACGAAAAGGCAGGACGTTTTGTTTTCGGAAAACCAGTTTTTTTCACTCTCGGTCTGGGACTTACTACGCCTTACTCCTTGGGTATTTTGGTATGAAAGTTTTACCACACGTTTATCATTGTGTCTATTGAGTTTTGGCTGAGATTTGAGTCCCAGAATTGTCCAATAAGATTGGCAATAATTTTTTTATTCATCACCGCTAGGGCTGAAAGAAAGGTTCGTTTGTGTGGGAAACTGTTTCATTTTTTTCGTGGGTGAATACTCATCCGTTTGACTTGAAATTTGTCGCGTTTTGTCCCAAATTCAGTGGAGATTCTTACTTGGAATTTCAGGAAAAAACTATTTCGGGAGGATTTTTCAGAAATTTTTCCTAAACCAAGGCTATCTTCTACCAAAACTTGTGAAATTTCGTCCTACTTTCTGCAATTTTATTCTGGATCCGTATTGCGCTGAAAAAATTCACACAAGTACTTTCATATGTTGTTTGCACCCAGGTAGGGAGGCACATCCATAAACAAATCGCAAAAAGAAGATACGGGAAAGAAAAGTTAGGACGTTTTTTTTTGGAAAACCAGTTTTGTTCACTCTCGGTCTGGGATTTACTACGCGTTACTCCTTGGGTATTTTGGTCTGAAATTTTTACCACACGTTCGTCACTGTGTCTATTGAGTTTTGGCTTAGATTTGAGCCCCAAATTCATCCCAGCAGATTGGCAATAAATATTTTATTCTTCACCGTTAGGGCTGAGGGAAGGTTCGTTTGTGTGGCAAACTGTTTTGATTTTTTTTGTTGGTGAATACTTATCCGTTTGACCTGAAATATCGCGTTTTGTATCAAATTCAGAGGAGATTCTTACGTGCAATTTCAAGAAAAAAACTATTTCGGGAGGATTTTTCAGAAATTTTGTGCAAACCAAGGCGCTCTACCAAAACTTGTGAAATTTCGCCATACTTTTTGCAATATTATTCCGGGTCCCTATTGCGATGAAAAAATTCACACAAGTACTTTCATATGTTGCTTGCACCCAAAGAAGGAGGCACGTCCATAAAAAATCACAAAAAGAAGATACGGGGGAGAAAAGCCAGGATGTTTTGTTTTCGGAAAACCAGTTTTGTTCACCCTCGGTCTGGGACTTACTACGCCTTACTCCTTGAGTATTTTGGTCTGAAATTTTTACCAGAAGTTCTTCACCGTGTCTACTGAGTTTTGGCTGGGATTTGAGCCCCAGATTCGTCCCACAGGATTGCCAATAAATTTTTTGTTCATCACTGCCATGACTGAAAGGAAGGTTCGTATGTGTGTAAAATTGTTTGATTTTTTTCGTGGGCGAATACTCACCCGTTTGACCTGAAATTTGTCGCGTTTTGTCCCAAATTCAGTGGAGATTCTTACGTGGAATTTCAGGAAAAAACCATTTCCGGAAAATTTTTAAGAAATTTTGTGCAAACCAAGTTATCCTCTACAGAAACTTGTGAAATTTCGCCCTACTTTCTGAAATTTTATTCTGGGTCCGTATTGCGCTGAAAAAAATTCACACTAGTACTTTCATATGTTGCTTGCACCCAGGTAAGGAGGCACGTCCATAAAAAAATCACAAAAAGAAGATACGGGGGAGAAAAGCTAGGACGTTTTGTTTTCGGAAAACCAGTTTTGTTCACCCTCGGTCTGGGACTTACTACACCTTACTCCTTGGGTATTTTGGTATGAGATTTTTACCAGTTGTTCTTCACCGTGTCTACTGAGTTTTGGCTGGGATTTGAGCCCCAGATTCGTCCCACAGGATTGGCAATAAATTCTTTATTCATCACTGCCAGACTGAAAGGAAGGTTCGTTTGTGTGTGAAACTGTTGATTTTTTTCGTGGGCGAATACTCATCCGTTTGACCTGAAATTTGTTGCGTTTGGTCCCAAATTCAATGGAGATTCTTACGTGGAATTTCAGGAAAAAACCATTTCGGGAGAATTTTTAAGATATTTTGTGCAAACCAAGGCTATCCTCTACCGAAACTTGTGAGATTTCGCCCTACTTTCTGAAATTTTATTATGGGTTCGTATTGCGCTTAAAAAAATTCACACAAGTACTTTCATATGTTGCTTGCACCCAATGAAGGAGGCACGTCCATAAAAAATCACAAAAAGAAGATACGGGGGAGAAAAGCCAGGACGTTTTGTTTTCAGAAAACCAGTTTTGTTCACCCTCGGTCTGGGACTTACTACGCCTTACTCCTTGAGTATTTTGGTCTGAAATTTTTACCAGACGTTCTTCACCGTGTTTACTGAGTTTTGGCTGGGATTTGAGCCCCAGATTCGTCCCACAGGATTGGCAATAAATTTTTTATTTATCACTGCCAGGACTGAAAGGAAGGTTCGTTTGTGTGTGAAACTGTTTGATATTTTTCGTGGGCGAATACTCATCCGTTTGACCTGAAATTTATCGCGTTTTGTCCCAAATTCAGTGGAGATTCTTTCATGGATTTTCAGGAAAAAAACCATTTCAGGAGAATTTTTAAGAAATGTTTAGCAAACCAAGGCTATCCTCTACCGAAACTTGTGAAATTTCGCCCTACTTCCTGAAATTTTATTCTGGGTCTGTGTTGCGCTGAAAAAATTCACACAAGTACTTTCATATGTTGTTTGCACACATGTAAGGAGGCACGGTCATAAAAAAAAAACAAAAAAAAACTACGGGGGAGAAAAGCTAGGACGTTTTGTTTTCGGAAAACCAGTTTTGTTCACCCTCGGTCTGGGACTTACTACGCCTTACTCCTTGGGTATTTTGGTCTGAAATTTTTACCAGACGTTCTTCACCGTGTTTACTGAGTTTTGGCTGGGATTTGAGCCCCAGATTCGTCCCACAGGATTGGCAATAAATTCTTTATTCATCACTGCCAGACTGAAAGGAAGGTTCATTTGAGTGTGAAACTGTTTGATTTTTTCGAGGGTGAATACTGATCCGTTTGACCTGAAATTTTTTGCTTTTTTTCCCAAATACAATTGAGATTCTTACGAGGAATTTCAGGAAAAAACCATTTCGGGAGAATTTTTAAGATATTTTGTGCAAACCCAGGCTATCCTCTACCGAAACTTGTGAAATTTCGCCCTACTTTCTGAAATTTTATTCTGGGTCCGTATTGCGTTGAAAAAAATTCAAACAAGTACTTTCATATGTTGCTTGCACCCAAAGAAGGAGGCACGTCCATAAAAAATCACAAAAAGAAGATACGGGGGAGAAAAGCCAGGACATTTTGTTTTCGGAAAACTAGTTTTGTTCACCCTCGGTTTAGGACTTACTATGCCTTACTCCTTTGGTATTTTGGTCTGAAATTTTTACCAGACGTTCTTCACCGTGTATACTAAGTTTTGGCTGGGATTTGAGCCCTAGATTCGTCCCACAGGATTGCCAATAAATTTTTTGTTCATCACTGCCATGACTGAAAGGAAGGTTCGTATGTGTGTGAAATTGTTTGATTTTTTTCGTGGGCGAATACTCATCCGTTTGACCTGAAATTTGTCACGATTTGTCCCAAATTCAGTGGAGATTCTTACGTGGAATTTTAGGAAAAAACCATTTCGGGACAATTTTTAAGAAACTTTGTGTAAACCAAGGCTATCCTCTACCGAAACTTGTTAAATTTCGCCCTACTTTCTGAAATTTTATTCTGGGTCCGTATTGCGCTGAAAAAAATTCACACTGGTACTTTCATATGTTGCTTGCACCCAGGTAAGGATGCACGTCCATAAAAAAATCACAAAAAGAAGATACGTGGAAGAAAAGCCAGGACGTTTTGTTTTCGGAAAATCAATTTTGTTCACCATCGGTCTGGGACTTACTACGCCTTACTCCTTGGGTATTTTGGTCTGAAATTTTTACCAGACGTTCTACACCGTGTGTACTGATTTTTCGCTGGTATTTGAGCCCCAAATTCGTCCCAAAGGACTGACAATAAATTTTTTATTCATCACTGCCAGGACTGAAAGGATGTTTCGTATGTGAGTGAAACTGTTTGATTTTTTTCGTGGGCGAATACTCATCTGTTTGACCTGAAATTTGTCGCGTTTTATCCCAAATTCAGTGGAGATTCTTACGTGGAATTTCAGGAAAAAACCATTTCGGGAGAATTTTTAAGAAATTTTGTGCAAACCAAAGCTATCCTCTACCGAAACTTGAGAAATTTCGCCCTACTTTCTGAAATTTTATTCTTGGTCCGTATTGCGCTGAAAAAATTCACACAAGTACTTTCATTTGTTGTTTGCACCCAGGTAAGGAGGCACGTCCATAAAAAAATCACAAAAAAGAAGATACGGGGGAGAAAAGCCAGGACGTTTTGTTTTCGGAAAACCAATTTTCTTCACCCTCGGTCTGGGACTTACTACGCATTACTCCATTGGTATTTTGGTCTGAAATTTTTACCAGACGTTCTTCCCCCGTGTCTACTGAGTTTTGGCTGGGATTTGAGCCCCAGATTCGAACCACAGAATTGGCAATAAATTTTTTATTCATCACTGCCAGGACTGAAAAGAAGGTTCGCTTGTGTGTGAAACTGTTTGATTTTTTTCATGGGAGAATACTCATTCGTTTGACCTGAAATTTGTCGCGTTTTGTCCCAAATTCAGTGGAGATTCTTACCTTGAATTTCAGGAAAAAACCATTTCGAGAGAATTTTTATGAAATTTTGTGCAAACCAAGGCTATCCTCTACCGAAACTTGTGAAATTTCGCCATACTTTCTGAAATTTTATTCTGGGTCCGTATTGCTGAAAAAATTCCCACAAGTACTTTCATATGTTGTTTTCAACCAGGTAAGGAGGCACGTCCATAAAAAAATCACAAAAAGAAGAAACGGCGGAGAAAAGCCAGGACGTTTTGTTTTCGAAAAACCAGTTTTTTTCACCCTCGGTCTGGGACTTACTACGCCTTACTCCATGGGTATTTTGGTCTGAAATTTTTAGCAGACGTTCTTCCCCGTGTCTACTGAGTTTTGGCAGAGATTTGAGCCCCAGATTCGAACCACAGAATTGGCAATAAATTTTTTATTCATCACTTCCAGGACTGAAAGGAAGGTTCGCTTGTGTGTGAAACTGTTTGATTTTTTTCGTGGGCGAATACTCATCCGTTTGACCTGAAATTTGTCGCGTTTTGTCCTAAATTCAGTGGAGATTTTACCTGGAATTTCAGGAAAAAACCATTTCGGGAGAATTTTTATGAAATTTTGTGCAAACCAAGGCTTATCCTCTACCGAAACTTGTGAAATTTCGCCATACTTTCTGAAATTTTATTCTGGGTCCGTATTGCGCTGAAAAAATTCCCACAAGTACTTTCATATGTTGTTTTCACCCAGGTAAGGAGGCACGTCCATAAAAAAATCACAAAAAGAAGATACGGGGGAGAAAAGCTAGAACGTTTTGTTTCCGGAAAACCAGTTTTCTTCACCCTCGGTCTCGGACCTACTACGCCGTACTTCTTGGGTATTTTGGTCTAAAATTTTTACCAGACGTTCTTCACCGTGTCTACTCAGTTTTGGCTGGGATATGAGCCCCAGATTCGTCCCACAAGATTCGCAACAAATTTTTTATTCATCACTGCCAGGACTGAAAGGAAGGTTCGTTTGTGTGTGAGAAACTATTGGTTCCTGGGCGAAACTGTTTGAATTTTTTCGTGGCTGAATACTCATCCATTTGACCTGAAATTTGTCGCGTTTTGTCCCAAACTCAATGCAGATTCGTACGTGGAATTTCAGGAGAAAACAATTTCGGGACGATTTTTCAGAAATTTTGTCCAAACCATGCCTATCCTCTACCAAAACTTGTGAAATTTCGCCCTACTTTCTGCAGTTTTATTCCGGGTCCGTATTGCACTGAAAAAAATCACACAAGTACTTTCATATGTTGTTTGAACCCACGTGAGGAGGCATGTCCATAAAAAAATCACAAAAAGAAGAAAAGCCAGAATGTTTTGTTTTCAGAAAACCAAATTTGTTCACTCTCGGTCTGGGACTTACTACGCCTTACTCGTTTTGTATTTTGGTCTAAAATTTTTATCAGACGTTCGTCACTGTTTCCGTTGAGTTTTGGAAGAGATTTGAGCGCTAGATTTGTCCCAAAAGATTGGCAATAAATTTTTTATTCAACACTGTCAGGATTGAAAGGAAGGTTCGTTTGTGTGTTAAACTGTTTGATTTTTTTGTGGGCGAATACTCATCCGCTTGACCTGAAATTTGTCGCGTTTTGTCCCAAATTCAGTGGAGATTCTTACGTGGAATTTCAGGAAAAAACTATTTCGGGATAATTTTTCAGAAATTTTGTGCAAACCATAGCTATCCTCTACCGAAACTTGTGAAATTTCGCCCTACTTTCTGAAATTTTATACAGGGTCTGTATTGCGCTGAAAAATTTCACACAAGTACTTTCATATGTTGTTTGCACTCAGGTAAGGACGCACGTCCATAAAAAAAATCACAAAAAGAAGATATGGGGGAGAAAAGCCATGACAATTTGTTTTCGGAAAACCAGTTTTGTTCACCCTCGGTCTGGGACTTACTATGCCTTACTCCTTGGGTATTTTGGTCTGAAATTTTTATCAAACGTTTTTCACCGTTTCTACCGAATTTTGGCTGAGATTTGAGCCCTAGATTTGTCCCACAGGATTGGAAATAAATTTTTCATTCATCCCTGACAGGACTGAAAGGAAGGTTCGTTTGTGTGTGAAAATGTTTAATTTTTTTCGTGGACGAATACTCATCCGTTTGACCTGAAATTTGTCAAATTTCACCCTACTTTCTGAAATTTTATTCTGGGTCCGTATTGCGCTGAAAAAAATTCACACAAGTACTTTCATATGTTGTTTGCGCCCAGGTAAGGAGGCACGTCCATTAAAAAATCACAAAAAGAAGGTACGGGGGAAAAACGCCAGGAGTTTTGTTTTCGGAAAACAAGTTTTGTTCACGACTTACTACGCCTTACTCCTTGGGTATTTTGGTCTGAAATTTGTACCAGACGTTCGTCACTGTTTCCGTTGAGTTGGGGCTGAGATTTGAGCCCCAGATTCGTCCCACAAGATTAGGAATAAATTTTTTATTCATCACTGTCAGTGCTGAAAGGAAGGTTAGTTTTTGTGTGAAAGTGGTTGATTTTTTTCGTCACTGAATACTCATCCGTTTGACCTGAAATTTGTCGCGTTTTCTCCCAAATTCAGTTCAGATTCTTACGTGGAATTTCAGGAAAAACTATTTCGGGAGGATTTTTCAGAAATTTTGTGCAACCCAAGGCTATCCTGTACAAAAACTTGTGAAATTTTGCCCTACTTTCTGCAATTTTATTCCGGGTACGTATTGCGCTGAAAAAATTCACACAACTACTTTTATATGTTGTTTGCACCCAGGTGAGGAGGCATGTCCATCAACAAATCACAAAATGAAGATACGTGGTAGAAAAGCCAAAATGTTTTGTTTTCGGAAAACCAGTTTTGTTCAGTCTCGGTCTGGGACTTACTACGCTTTACTCCTTGGGTATTTTGGTCTGAAATTTTTTCCAGACGTTCGTCACTCTGACTGTTGAGTTTTGGCTGTGATTTGAGCCCCATATTCGTCCCACAAGATTGTCAATACATATTTTATTCATCACTGTCAAGGCTGAAAGGAAGGTTCGTTTGTTTGCAAAACTGTTTAATTTTTTTTATGGGTGAATACTCATCTGTTAGATCTAAAAATTTTCGCGTTTAGTCCCAAATTCAGTGGAGATTCTTACGTGGAATTTCAGAAAAAAAAAACTATTTCTGGAGGATTTTTCATAAATTTTGTTCAAACCAAGGCTATCCTCTACCAAAAGTAGTGAAATTTCGCCCTCCTTTCTGCAATTTTGATTCGGGTCCGTATTGTGCTGAAAAAATTCACACAACTACTTTCATATGTTTTTTGCACCCAGGTTTGTATGTACATCCATAAACAAATCACAAAAAGAAGATACGGAGAAAAAAAGCGAGGAACTTTTGTTTTCGGAAAACAAGTTTTGTTCACTCTCGGTCTGGGACTTACCTGGAATACCCAAGGAATAACGCGTAGAAAGTCCCAAACCGAGAGTGAACAAAACTGGTTTTCCGAAAACAAAACGTCCTGGTTTTTCTTTCCCGTATCTTCTTTTTGTGATTTTTTTATGGACGTTCCTCCTTACTTGGGTGCAAACAACATATGGAAGTACTTGTGTGAATTTTTTCAGCGCAATACGAACACGGAATAAAATTGCAGAAAGTAGGGCGAAATTTCACAAGTTTTGGTAGAGGAGAGCCTTGGTTTGCACAAAATTTCTGAAAAATCCTCCCGAAATAGTTTCCTCCTGAAATTCAACGTAAAAATATTCACTGAATTTGGGTCAAAACGCGACAAATTTAAGGTCAAACGGATGAGTATTCACCCACGAAAAAAATCAAACAGTTTCGCACACAAACGAACCTTCCTTTCAGCCCTGGCAGTGATGAATAAAATATTTATTGCCAATCTTGTGGGACAAATCTGGTGGTGAAATATCAGCCAAAACTCAATAGACACAGTGACGAACGTCTGGTAAAAATTTCAGACCAAAATACCCAAGGATTAAGGCGTAGTAAGTCCCAGATCGAGAATGAACAAATCTGGTTTTCCCTAAAACAAAACGTCTTGGCTTTTCTTCCCCGTATGTTCTTTTTGTGAATTGTTTATTGACGTGCCTCCTTATCTGGGTGCAAGTAACATATGAAAGTGCTTGTGTGAATATTATAAGCGCAATACGGACTCGGAATAAAATTGCAGAAAGTAGGGCGAAATTTCACAAGTTTTGGTAGAGGATAGCCTTGGTTTGCACAAAATTTCTGAAAAATCCTCCAGAAATTTTTTTTCCTAACATTCTACATAAGAATCTCCACTGAATTTGGGAAAAAACGCGACAAATTTAAGGCCAAACGGATGAGTATTCACCCACGAAAAAAATCAAACAGTTTCGCACACAAACAAACCTTCCTTTCAGCCCTAGCAGTGATGAATAAAAAATTTATTGCGAATCTTGTGGGATGAATTTGGGGCTCAAATCTCAGCCAAAACTCAACAAACACAGTGACGAACGTCTGGTAATAATTTCAGACAAAAATACCCAAGGAGTAAGGCGTAGTAAGTCTCAGACTGAGAGTGAAAAAAACTGGTTTTTCGTAAACAAAACGTTCTGGCTTTTCTTCCCCGTATCTTCTTTTTGGGTTTTGTTTATGGACGTGCCTCCTTACTTGGGTGCAAACAACATATGGAAGTACTTGTGTGAATTTTTTTAGCGCCATAGGGAACCCGGAATAAAATTGCAGAAAGTAGGGCGAAATTTCACAAATTTTGGTAGAGGATAGCCTTGGTTTGCACAAAATTCCTGAAAAATCCTCCCGAAATAGTTTTTTCCTAAAATTCCACGTAAGAATCTCCACTGAATTTTTGACAAAAGGCGACAAATTTCAGGTGAAACGAATGAGTATTCACCAACGAAAAAAATCAAACAGTTTCGCAGACAAACGAATCTTCCTTTCAGCCCTGACAGTGATGAATAAAAAATTTATTGCAAATCTTGTGAGACGAATTTGGGGCTCAAATCTCAGCCAAAACTCAACAGACACAGTGACGAACGTGTTGTCTTTTTGTACCATTAACACCACAACAATTAGAGCAATGGGTTTAGTTTGTAATGATACGTTGGCAACTCACATTTTTTATATAATCACATTACAACTCTCAATACTATTATTTTAATACTTTTTCATATCATTTAATTCCAAACTTACCCTTTATTATATACATATATATTTATTTCTAAATCTATCACATCAAGAGTTGTATACAACTCTAACGATTGTCAAAGTATCATTTTCCGGGTTTAATCCATTCCAACTTCACCTGTTAGGCGATAAGTTGGCACAGCTAGCAAATGCTTACTCCTTGGCATTGTGAGACCAAATTTCTCAGTCATGTCCAACTCATCAGGGGACATGCCTGATGGAAGTTCCCAATTGAAGCAATGAACCAATTGAGCAAGAACAATCTTAACAGTGGCTAGACCCAAATGAATCCCAGGACACCCTCTACGACCAGAACCAAATGGTATGAGTCTAAAGTCAAATCCTTTTATGTCCACATTGTTGTTGGTAAATCTTTCAGGATAAAACATTTCAGCATTATCTGACCAAACTTTAGGATCTCTCCCCAGAGCCCATGCATTCACTATCAACCTTGAATTTTTCTTTATAAAATAACCATCTATAGTAACATCTTCTCTACACTCACGAGGTACTAGCAAAGGTACAACAGGGTACAATCTTAGTGTCTCCTTCACCACTAAGTCCAAATAAGGCAATTTTTCCATATCAGTCTCTTCCACCTTTCTTTTCATTCCCACTACACTTTCCAACTCATCTTGAACTTTCTTCATCACCCTTGGATGCTTTAAGAGTTCTGACATCGCCCACTCAACCGTTATGGAAGATGTGTTAATTCCTGTAATAATCATAGTCATCACGACAGCCTTGATATGCGTTCTTTCAACCACAGGACCATGTTCATCGTGAGGATCCATGGGTTGATGTATAAGTGCAAGGAGTATGTCCACAAAGTCCTTTTGGCCTTTATCTTCTTTATCAGAATATTGTTCATGGTCTCTGATAATTTGCTCCAAGACTACGTCAAATGATTTGCTCACTTTCTTTAATCGTCTTACTAGTCCCTGATATAACAATGATTGAATTAATATCTCATGGTTTAAGGGTAAAATCATAAGTCATAAATAAATAAGTGAATGAAATGAAAGTTACATCCGAAAATTAAATCAAATTGTTAGTTTGGACGAACTTCCTAGTATGAATTTTTATTCAGCATAGGTTTTGTCCTTCAAAGACAATCTTGTTTAGGACACTACTACTTAAGGAATTAATATCTTTTAACCAATGTTTTTTCATATTCATAGATGATAGACCTCAAGATCAAATTTCTTACCACATGATTAAAGAACAATGTTATATGTCAATTATGTTACACTGTGCTGGTAGAAGAAGCTTGAATTGTTTAATTCTAAGGACAATATAATTTAACCATCAAAATAACAATAAAATCTAAACTATGAAAGATCATTAACAAAATATGCAACACGACTACATGTTCAGAATAAAAAGTAATATGATACAGGACATGCCAAGTGTTTACAATATCTAGTAGCATTTCATACCTGAAGATCAAACATACGTAGCCAAGGTAAATAATCTGCAACATTGAAAGTTCCTACCAAGTCCAATAGTTCACGAACAAGGTTCTTTACATCAAATCTATCGTCCTTACTGCAACCAAAGATCATTTTAAATGTGACATTCTCGATGATATTCCCTGCAGTATCACTAAGATCTATAACCTCACGCGATGATGCTATTTTCTGGAGAAACCTAACAAACTCTGCCAACTGCTCATTTCTCAAAGGAGAAAACATCTCAACTTTTGATGCAATCAGAAGTTGTACTGTGCACAGTTTCCTCATGATGCGCCAGTAGGGACCATTCTCAGAGAATATTAAGCCCTTGCCACCATAGGAAATAGAGTTGGATGAGATGCTTTTAGACCTAAAAGCAAAAGTAATGTCATGGGTCTTGAGGAATAGTTCGGCTATTTCAGGTGAGGATATCACAATGGTTGGAACTTGTCCTAGCTTTAAGGACATTATAGGTCCATAAAATGCTGCAAGGGATTGAAGGGTGTGGTGTGGTAGTTTCCCTAGCATGTGGAGATGACCAATAATTGGTAGGGTGTTGGGACCTGGTGGATGTTTTCCATGATCTTGGCCTTGTTTTGGTTTTAACACAACAATTGATAAGATAAATATGAATATCACAAAGAGTATTGTAGGAATAGTTAATGCTTGAGGTAACATTTCTAATTTTTCTTTATTAAAAATGGAGAATGTTTGGAGTATTCCTTATATGATCTTAAGGTAATCAAGGCTTTGTCAAGTCATGGACATAATTTCCTGCTACAAAAGAGATATGGGTGATTGCAGAGTGAATGATGGCTTGGAACGTTAAAATAGAATAGAAAGCAAATTTATACTTCATGCAATCAATAAATCATACTTGTTAAACGAAAATTCGATGATTCAGGTCTTGAATTGATTCACGTTTTGTAGAATTTATGCAACAACCCATACAACCAAATTATAAACATATATATTTTACATTATAAACATATAGAAAGATAAGTTATTGAAATTATGATAAATGTACAATTCAAGCATATATTAATGCAGCATTATTTTTTGAAACTCTATCTAATCCATTTCAAAACTTTAGATCAACATGTACACCTAAGTTCAAATGGATGCAAAATAAAGAATAACAAACTGAAGTCTAGGAAAACTTGTTTAAGTATGTACTAGAAAGACTAACATATGACTCGTACCAAACATTTTTTTATCTACACTCAAGTCTCAACTTCAAAAGTTAAAGTAAGTTTATTGTATAAATCACCTTATGCTTACAAATGTGTCTCATACAAAAACTTTTCTTCAATTTTTTACTACTTAATATCTTAATTTACATAATTTGACTTTATCAGTGAAACAAATGTATCTCTTTTCTTTTCAAACATAAATTTGTTTACTTATTATTACAAAATCAATATATCATCTCACCTATGTGGTCTCAAATCATCCAATCTAATCATAACATGTATCAATTTAATGTATTTTCATATAATTATTTAAATGCAAGCTTAAATAGACTAAATATTACAAAAATAAAAACACATATATATATATATATAATGTCACACAAATCAATTTGAACTTAAATATACTTTTTACTCTATTCACACATGATTGAGCAAGTTATTTTTAATTGTATCTTACTGTAAGACATCATTATTCTCTGAGTCTGATTAGCAAGTACATGAAAAACCCTATTAAGTTACCTTTGTTGAAAGATTTTTTTTTCTATTTTCAAGAAACTCGTAATTTTGGGGTATTTTACAAAAAAAAAGACAAAAATATTCATTTGATTGGATTTATCGACAATTTTGCAGGTGATCTAGATGATAAACAAACACGTATCATTATTATTTCATGATCTTCTAAGGATGCTTATTGTTTTGTAATGTGCATATTTTAAAAGGTTATACCAAATATAGAAATCAAATGTAGAAAGAGAAAATTTGCTAAAGAGATTAAATATCTCAACCCAAACATGAAAACACCTTTCTTTCCATAAAAAATTAAATAGCTTGACAAATGACAGATTAAAATCAATATCACATGGGTTGGGGCCAGATTCTTGTGCTGCCAGCCAAAAAGTGATCCTACACAAACATTTTTATTTTAAAATAACACTAAAAAAAATTATTAAATAAAAATTAATTTTATAAATTAAAAATAATTAGTTATTATATTAAATAAATTAGATAATAATTTTAAAATTAAAAAATTATTATTTTTTAAATTAATTTCTATTATTAATAAATAATTTTTAAATTGATATCTAATTAGTTATCAAGTTTTAATTATTAATTTTAAATTTAATAAAAAAAACTTTGATACTAATTTAAAAATAATTTATAAATAATAAAAATTAATTTAAAAATTAATAACTTTTTTAATTTCTAAAATAATATCTAATAAACAGTAAATATAATAACTAATTATTTTTTTTTGTTTTTATTTAAACATACTAACTTTCTGAAACTCTTGATATAATTACTAACAATTTTAAGTTAAAACTATTATTACTATAATCTCTAACAGAATTAAAAAGATTAAGAGATCTTATAATTTTAACTATCTTAGTAATTAATGTGTACACCTAAAAAATCTGTAGAAAATGCGATAAAAGATTAGGGCAGTTACTTACTTAGTGGGATTTGGTAGCTGCAGAATAAACTATAATTTTCTTTTATACTATTGTTGAAGAATAGATACAAAATGAATATTCTGGTCATATTTTTTTGATAGATTTATAAATTCACATGTCTGCAACTTGCTTTTTCTTTATCTGGTGTAGGTAGAACTGTTCATAAGAAAAACTGGTTCTGAAATAGAGTATGAATAAACAACACAGTTTTTGAAGTTACAGTGATTCAAGAAATCAGGTGTAAAATTAAGACTTTAGAGTCTCCCATATTCCATAAACACATTGAACAAGACAACATAACAAACTTTTGAGACAACAACAGCAATACTCAAAAGATGAAAAATAAAAATAGAATGAGAGAGAGGTACCTTAGTTTGTGATGGTGTGGATCCAATGAAGAGAAATGAGTTGTGTTGGAAACTTCTGCAGAGAGAATGCAGATAAAGAAGATCTGAGGAAAAGAAAAGTTAGAAGATGAAACAAGTAAAGCAGAAGTACATTAATGTGTGGTTGAATGAAAGAAAGAAAGAAGTACTTGTTTGGTGTGCATGAAAGTGAAGTGATTTTGGAATTTAGTTTTTATGGATAAATGGAAAGATTGACTTTGTACTTCATATCTCCCTTAATGCTTCTTTATCTTTCTAATGTCTTATACAAAGAGACCAACTTCTATGCCAACAATTATACTTTGGATATTTGTGTATTTGGATTCTGTCTACAAATATGAGGACAAGTATCTTTAGATCACAAACTCCATACTCATTTAAAAGTTGTGCTATTAATGATGATTTCTAAATTGTTTCATGATATTTCAGTTGGTTGTGTGATGTTAACTGTGTTGTATTTAAATTTGTAAAACAACGATTTCTTATATATTATATAAAATTTTAAATTTAGATATGATTTAATTTCGGTATCATTTTAGTTATAATCAAATAATATTCATTCATTTTTGTATTATATATATTTATTTATTTATTTATTTAGAGATATAGTTTAAATATTATCTTAAATAAAAGATATTATATGATTTGATAGAAATATATTTTATCAAACATTATTTATTATTAAATATAATTCTTTTCTTATTGTTAGATATTTTCTTCATTATAAATAAGAATGAAAAGAATGTTGCCGACAGTTTAATATGCAGTGAATGCTCTTCTTAACAAGACTCCAATTGTTTTGGTGCAAGCAATATTAACACACACAAAATTTTAAAAATAAAAAAATTTTAAAAATATATATAAAATGGACCTCGCCACTTATTAAATATTTATACTCAATTCACTATCTATTCTTGAAAGATTAAGTACTTTCACTCCGATTCCTCTTTGATTGTTAAAAAAACTCTCAATGAATTCATTAAGAATTTTACATTCACTTGTAACCAATCTAAACTCAACTCAAGAGGTTAAGAAAATAAAATTCTTAAAAAAATTTAAAAAGTTTAAAGACAAATTAGAAAAGCAAAATAAAAGAATAGGTTAAATCAAAGAAAGTAAAAATGTGACAAGAATGTAAATATGACAAAGAGAAAAACACTTTTGAAAGACAAGATAATCTAAATAATATATTTAGAATTACCACTAGAAATATAAAACAAAGTAAATAAGCTAACAATTAATCTTCAATAAACAATAATTTTCTGATAATTTAATTCAAGACTAAATCTCATAACTAAAATAAAAAATAGAACAAAGTGAATGAGAGAAATCTTACACGATCCTCTGAAATCTTGTGTGAGTTTTGCAGCCACATATTTGAATTCCAAAAATCAAAGGCATGTTTCTGTCTCTACTTCACGTGGTGTCAGAATTCAAAGTCTATTTCAATTGTACGAATTTTAAAATGCAAATTAACATCCATTTTAATTTTTTTGAATTTTTTATTAATAATATAAATTATTTATATATATATATATTTTAATATATTTTAGTTTAATTTTTTAATAATATTTTTTTATGTGATAGTAGTCATGTTCATAGAAATACCGGTAATACCCAAGATCAGAGTTTTTATAAAAAAAATTAGCATTGCAATTGAATTCAACTATTTATTTCTTAAAACGGTGTAATTACATTTGTTATTTCTTAAAATAAAAAAAAATTTAAAATTGCAAACATACTAAAAATTAAGATTTAAGTGGAAATTGATATAATTCAAGTTATATATATAAGAAGACTTCAGTTTAATATAAAATAAAGATAAAATCATATATAACAACTTACCCAATTTTAGAATAATTTTTCTTCACAATTAAGAAAATATGAAATAAAATTACGCCATTTTGCAATAAAAACCTAATTCAAAACTTGGTTCCCTTATCAAAATTTCTCAAATGTAAGGATGTGCATTTTCCTTCCTCCAATTTCAACTAAATTTGCTTTTTGCACCAACAAAACTCATGCTCACCAATTGGTTCAAAGGAATTCTGTTTATGCACTGAATCCTAAATTTTGAATTAAACAACAATTTTTTCAAATTAATTGCATAAACAATCAAATAATTTCAAATTAATTTTTATTTGCATAATAATATCTAACATAAATATTTTTATAAAAAGAAAAACTAATTTCAATCATTCCAGTTCAATAAACAAAAATTTATTAAAACAAAATACAATAAGTACAGCTGAAAAAGCTCAAAGCTCAATAATAATTAAAGAGTTTGTTATTTATTTTATTCATGTATTTCACATATAGAAAAATATAAAAAATATTAAGTATTAACAATATCTTAATTTTATTTTTTAAATCTATATAATAAATAAATATATTTTTATCTTTTATGTAAAAGATATTTAAAAAATTATAATTTTTTAAAATGAAGAGTGTTGTGTGATAGTGAAATATGTTATCAGTCTTTTCACTCAGATCCCTGTTTGAATCAAAGGCATCTTTCTCTCTATCTATGCTTCACCACGTGGTGTCAGAATTTCAAAGTCAATTTCAATTGCACTAATTTCACAATGCAAATTCTCTTTAATTAATTATTACACCCAAAGCATTCCAACTGAATTCAACCTTTTTTTTATCAAAAACGATATAATTTCATTTGATATTTTTTAAAATGAAAAAAAATCTAAAATTAAGTTGTACATACTTCCATTTAAATGAAATTTTATATAATTAGATAATAAGTATGATTTCAATTTAATATAAAATAAAAATAAAGTTGTATAGATTAAGTAATATGATTCAATTTAATAACCTTTTTCTTATTTTCATTCACTTTTAACTTTTTTTTCTTAATTCAAATAACTTAATTTTTATATTTAGTTTATCTCATCATTTCTTTAATCTTTTCACATGTGAATGTTTTTTTTATCAGCAATAAAAATTTAATAACTAGAATCACTTTAGGGATGGTTCAACCCTTATACATACTTATAAAATATAGTACATCTTCTCAGACACCCAACTAACACGGGACAAAAATCAAAACTAATATAACACTACAAACCCAGTAGAAACATACTCCAAACTTATCAAGGAACATCAAAACAACAAACCTTAACCACCTATATCAACAACCAACCCACCATCCCACAAAACCACCATCCAACAAAATAAAGATACCTACCAACCTAAATAAAAACAGACAACTTATATAGAATTCAAACAAGATAAAGGGGCAAGACATCAATCAGAGAAAGAGAAGCAAGCAGAGGAGATTTTAGAAGTTATCGAAGATCAAGCTTTCAATTGAGTCAAAATGAAAATTCATAATGATCACCACACCACCTTTAAATATGACATTGTTCTTATGACTCCAAATCTCTCTAACCATCGAGATCCACACACTTTGCAGAACAGAGTTGAAAGGCTTAGGTGCATTACAAAACTGCATGAAATGAGCAATAGGATCAATGGGAGCAACCGACGACACTCCTAACCATGAGAAACATTGAACCCAAATAAGTCAAACAATTCTACAGTCAAAAAGTAAATGACTAAACAAAAAACAATACCATCAACCACCACACCGCGTTGTGTCAAATTAACTTTAGTAGCAATCTTGTTTTCCAGCACCATCCATGTCAAAACCTGGGTCGTAGGCAAAGCCTTAATGCTCCAAAAAAAAGTTGTACAAACTCGACAATACCCCATCGCTTTTACATGTGAAAGTGAATTTTAGTATTTATTCAATTATGTGTTGAGAAGATAGAAGAAGTGATGAAGATGATTTATTAGATATGAATGCATTGTACCTACCATTTGAAATGATTCATAAACATGACTCCATGTTGAATTATGAGATTAACCACATTTTTACAAGTTTAGCTAAAATAATTGGATTGTTATATTTAGGAGGATATTTTTCTTGTGTTTATTAAGTGAGTATATGAACCTACATACATTTTATAAGTATAAATATTTATAGGTAATGTAGATATTTGTTACAATATATAAAATTTGAAATTAAAATAAAATAAAATGAAATTAGAAATGTATTACCAAATTAATCTCTCAAATGTCTAAAATTATAAAAAACAACAGTGGCTTAAAAATCTGCATTACTTGGCGTTGATTAAAGTTTTAATTAAGAATAACTCAATTCCACAATTTTATCATTACCAAAGACTAAACAGAGAAGAATAAAAAAAAAGTTTGGACACTGTGATGAAAACAATAACTAAAGTTCACTGGGGTTCTATGGAAGAGTCTTCTGAGTGAAAAACCAAGCTGAGCATTAGATGGGTAGGAGTGAAGGGGAGGATCAGTGTTGTTGTATTCATTGATGTTTGTTTGGTGTTGGTGGGATTGTTGAAGAAGTAGTGAGGGTTGAGGAGAAGAAGGGTCAGAGAAAGTAAAAGCAGTGATGGTTTTGCCCAAAGAAGGGTTATCTGGTGGTGGGAGGGAGATTATAACAACACCTTTTATCTGAGGAAATTGATCGTCATCCATATATGTAGCAGAATATAAGGTGAATGAGTAAAATTCTCAGCAATAAGACTCATTCATTTAGAATGGAGTGGCTAAGACTAGTTTACTATACAACATTTTAAATCATGTCCACAAGTTTTGTAACTTAAGAGTGTTATATAATATCAATGTATTTTGTGATAATCAAAGAGGTCTAAAAATAACATTTATTATAAAAGAACAAAACACAAAAGTATTAGATTATGTTATATTAAAGACATTATCTTAAAGGAAATTGTACACATTAGGAAGAATCGTATTTAAGAAAATTAAACAAATTTTATCACTAAAATGATTTTCTCAATCAATTTTAAACGTTCTCTAAATTTATTGAAGATGATTAAGCAAAACTTAGTATAGTTAAGGACTAAGACTTAATTGTGTCAATGTATTATTTCTTTGCTAGATATTTAATTATGTTTTTTTGAATGATTACGTTTTTCTTTTAGAAAAGGGAACTGTGTAATTCTATTTATATTATAAAGCAATATAAAGGAGGATAAGTAAGTAAAAATGTATTTTTCAGACTTATTAAGAATTACTAAATGCAAGTACGAAGTTCTATAGAACTATTTAAGGTGTAGTTGAGGTAAAGAAAAATTATGTGAAAACTTAGAATGTTGAATTTTCAATTTTTATTTTTGACACTGATTAATTTGGTCATATATCAATAATTATATCTAATTTATATTCATCTCCTTCACGACCATAGTCAAATATCTTAGTTTTGGTAAATCAAGCTCCTCCACCATCTTGTTCATTCCAACCACATGTTTTAGCTCCTCTTCAACACTTTCCATCACTCTTAGATGTCACACAAGTTCTGAAATGGTCCATTCAATCACGTTGCTATGTCAAACACAATACCCTTTATGTTTGTTTTATCAATTATAGTGCATCTTCAACATGTGGATGTATTGGTTGGTTTTTCAACCAAAGTAGTGTGTTAATGAAATCATTAAGGTGGTGTGTAGGACGTAGATTAATGAGACTAGGGGGAGCTAGGAGAATGAGTTGTGTTAGAGGAAACATAGTTTCTTTAGTTTATTCTTTGTGTGTGAAGCTTTGGAGATGGCAAAAAGAATTGATTGTAACCTGTATTTATATCTTTCTCTTGCATGAATGAATTCATGTTGGGTGATAAAAGACAAATGTGATTTTTAATAAATTTTCACCTAAAGAAATTTGAGTTTGAGTTTTTGAATAAAACAACGTTAAGTAACATTATTAGCATTTTTCAAATCAATCTTTCAAACTCTGACGAAGTATACATGTATTGTTTAAGTGATAAGAATGTGTATATGTAACGCTTGAAAAATAGTAAAGAAGATTAACGTCTCTTTACGATTTGGGACGATTCTACTTTAGATACCTCTAATTGTTTTTGTTGATGATTATAGATTTTTACTCATGAAATCAGATAATGGATTTTGTGATGATTGAAGAAAAATCCTGAAGGATTCATTCAAATCTATTTGACCACCAAAGTAAGCATTGATAACTAAAATTAGCAATGATCGGGTCGTTGTTTTGTGTATGATTAAAAAATTTGCAGGATAAAGATATCAAAACATATCCCTAGAAAATGACAATCATTGAACATGAAAAAAATGTTTTCAGTTGCTTTTTTGTTGTCAAAATTAAGAATTTCTTTATTGTTTTGGTGGAGAAAATGTTTTAGATTAAGAGAAAGTTCATTACCTTATAAGATAAATCTGAATGCAAACCCATAACTAGAAGATTCGACCGAATGTGTTGACTCTCATGGTTAAATTAAGAATTACATCCACTATCTTTGATGATAAGAATTAATGAATTACGTGTTTTAAAAAAATCTTCAATAACATCAATTGAATCTCATCCTTCATTTTCGATCGAATCCATTTTCTGCATTATGTTATTTCTTTTCCATGTTTTGTTTTGCAATGTTGATTTTCTAGTCCAATTTCGAATATTAGAATATTGAATGTTTCGTGCACCTATAGCCAAAATCTTGCTTTTGTTTTGCTCGGGCTAATAATTAAGCAATCCTATCTTTATAGTAATATTAAGAAGATAAGGTAGTTGCGTGGGGAACTATTTTGTCTTTTGTTTTTGTTATTGAACCATATTGTGTATCTTTCAAGCTAGTGCAGGAATATTATAAAATATTGTAAAAGAAGTACAAAAATAGTAGAAGTACTTTTCATGTTGTCTTTTTGTATTATACAATTAACACCACAACAATCAGAGCATTGGGTTTTATGGGTAATGATACGTTGACTACTCATATTTTTTATACAATCACATTACAACTCTCAATACTATTATTTTAATACTTTTTCATATCATTTAATTCCAAACTTACTCTTTATTTATATATTTCTTTCTAAATCTATCACATCAAGAGTTGTATATAACTCTAAGGATCGTCAAAGTATCATTTTCCGGGTTTAATCCATTCCAACTTCACCTGTTAGGCGATAAGTTGGCACAGCTAGCAAATGCTTACTTCTTGGCATTGTGAGACCAAATTTCTCAGTCATGTCCAACTCATCAGGGGACATGCCTGATGGAAGTTCCCAGTTGAAGCAATGAACCAATTGAGAAAGAACAATCTTAACAGTGGTTAGACCCAAATGAATCCCAGGACACCCTCTACGACCAGAACCAAATGGTATGAGTCTAAAGTCAAATCCTTTGATGTCCACATTGTTGTTGGTAAATCTTTCAGGATAAAACATTTCAGCATTATCTGACCAAACTTTAGGATCTCTCCCCACAGCCCATGCATTCACTATCACCCTTGAATTTTTCTTTATGAAATAACCATCTATAGTAACATCTTCTCTACACTCACGAGGTACTAGCAAAGGTACAACAGGGTACAATCTTAGTGTCTCCTTCACCACTAAGTCCAAATAAAGCAATTTTTCCATATCAGTCTCCTCCACCTTTCTTTTCATTCCCACTACACTTTCCAACTCATCTTGAAGTTTCTTCATCACCCTTGGATGCTTTAAGAGTTCAGACATGGCCCACTCAACCGATGTGGAAGATGTGTCAATTCCTGCAATAATCATAGTCATCACGACAGCCTTGATATGCGTTCTTTCAACCACAGGACCATGTTCATCGTGAGGATCCAGGGGTTGATGCATAAGTGCAAGGAATATGTCCACAAAGTCCTTTTGGCCTTTTTCTTCTTTATCAGAATATTGTTCATGGTCTCTGATAATCTGCTCCAGGACTACGTCAAATGATTTGCTCACTTTCTTTAATCGTCTTACTAGTCCCTAATATAACAATGATTGAATTAATATCTCATTGTTTAAGGATAAAATCATAAGTCATAAATAAATAAGTGAATAATGAAATGAAAGTTACATCAGAAAATTAAATCAAATTGTTAGTTTTGACGAACTTCCTAGTATGAATATTTATTCAACACATATTTTGTCATTCAAAACAATCTTCTTTAGGACATTACTACTTAAGGGATTAATCTCTTTTAACCAATGTTTTTTCATATTCATAGATGATAGACCTCAAGATAAAATTTCTTACCTCATGATTAAAGAACAAGGTTATATGTCAATTATGTTACACTGTGATGGTAGAAAAAGCTTGAATTGTTTAATTCTAAGGACAACATAATTTAACCATCTAAATAACAATAAAATCTAAACTATGAAAGATCATTAACAAAATATGCAACACAACTACATGTTCAGAATCAAAAGTAATATGATACGGGATATGCCAAGTGTTTACAATATCTAGTAGCATTTCATACCTGAAGATCAAACATACGTAGCCAAGGTAAATAATCTGCAACATTGAAAGTTCCTGCCAAGTCCAATACTTCACGAACAAGGTTCTTTACATCAAATCTATCGTCCTTACTGCAACCAAAGATCATTTTAAAGGTGACATTCTCGATGATATTGCCTGCAGTATCACTAAGATCTATAACCTCACGCGATGATGCTGTTTTCTGGAGAAACCTGACACACTCTGCCAACTGCTCACTTCTCAAAGGAGAAAACATCTCAACTTTTGATGCAATCAGAAGTTGTACTGTGCACAGTTTCCTCATGTTGCGCCAGTAGGGACCATACTCAGAAAATACTAAGCCCTTGCCACCATAGGAAATATAGTTGGATGAGATGCTTTTAGGCCTAGAAGCAAAAGTAATGTCATGGGTCTTGAGGAATAGTTCGACTATTTCAGGTGAGGATATCACAATGGTTGGAACTTGTCCTAGCTTTAAGGACATTATAGGTCCATAAAATGCTGCAAGGGATTGAAGGGTGCGGTGTGGTAGTTTCCCTAGCATGTGGAGATGACCAATAATTGGTAGGGTCTTGGGACCAGGTGGATGTTTTCCATTTTCTTGACCTTGTTTTGGTTTTAACACAACAATTGATAAAATAAATATAAATATCACAAGGAGTATTGCAGGAATAGCTAATGTTTGAGGTAACATTTCTGATTTTTCTTGATTAAAAATGGAGAATGTTTGGAGTATTCCTTATATGATCTTAAGGTAACCAAGGCTTTGTCATGTCATGGACATAATTTCCTGCTACAAAAAAGATATGGGTGATTGCAGAGTGAATGATGGCTTAGAACATTAAAATAAAATAGAAAGCAAAATTATACTTCATGTAATCAATAAATCATACTTGTTAAACGAAAATTTGATGATTCAGGTCTTGAATTGATTCACGTTTTGTTATTGAAATTAAGATAAATGTACAATTCAAGCATATATTAATGCATCATTATTTTTTGAAACTCTATCCAATCCATTTCAAAACTTTAGATCAATATGTACTCCTAAGTTTAAATGGATGAAAGATAAAGAATAACAAACTGAAGTCTAGGAAAACTTGTTTAAGTATGTACTAGAAAGACTAACATATGATTCGTACCAAACATTTTTTATCTACACGCAAGTCTCAACTTCAAAAGTTAGAGTAAGTTTATTGTATAAATCACCCTATGTTTACAAATGTGTCTCATACAAAAAAAATTCTTCAATTTCTCACTACTTAGTGTCTTAATTTACATAATTTGACTTTATCAGTGAAACAAATGTATCTCTTTTCTTTTCAAACATAGATTTGTTTACTTATTATTACAAATTCAATATATCATCTCACCTATGAGGTCTCAAATAATCCAATCTAATCATAACATGTATCAATTTAATGTATTTTGATATAATTATTTAAATGTAAGCTTAAATAGACTGAATATTACAAAAATAAACATATATATATAATATCACACGAATTAGTTTGAACTTAAATATATTTGTACTCTACTCACACATGCTTGAGGAGGTTATTTTTAAGTGTATCTTACGGTATGGGATATTTTACAAAAAGACAAAAAGATTGATTTGATTATGACTTAGCAGGTGATCTAGATGATAAAAAAGGACATATCATTGTCTTTTTATGCTTGGAACAAACATTATTTCAATGATCTTCTAAAAAACAACTCATTGTTATTTTCAATTTTTTTTAATATGGAAATTTATTGGTTCCTTAGAATGTTTATTGTTTTGTAATGTGCATATTTTAAAAGGTTATATCAAATATAGAAATCAAATGTAGAAAGAGAAAATTTGCTAAAGAGATTAAACATCTCAACCCAAACATGAAAACACCTTTCTTTCCATAAAGAATTAAATAGCTTGACAAATGACAAATTAAAATCAATATCACTTGGGTTGGGAACCAGATTCTTGTGCTGGCAGCCAAAAAGTGATCCTACACAAACATTTTTATTCTAAAATAAACCTACTAACAAATCATTAAACAAAAATTAACTTTTTAAATTAAAAAATAATTAGTTACTATATTAACTAAATTAAATATTATTTTAAAAATTAAAAAATTATTAATTTTTAAATTAATTTCTATTATTAATAAATAATTTTTAAATTGATATCTAGTTTGTTATTAAGGTTTTAACTACTAATTTAAAATTTAAAATTTGATAATGTTGGAAATTTCACATCGACTAGATATTAGAGTTTTCCATAGTATATAAGTGGGTGCAAACCTCACTTTATTGAAACGGTTTTATGAGGTTGAGTTAGGCTTAAAACCCACTTCTTAATCGATAACAAAATTTTTGATAACTAATTAAATACCAATTCTAAAACAATTTATCAATTATAAAAACAAATTTAAAAACTAATAACTTTTTTAACATCTAAATAATATCTAATTTAGTCAATATAGCAATTAATTATTTTTTTGGGTCTATTTAATTTAATGATTCTAATAGTGTAAGAGTATTACTAGCTTTCTGAAACTCTTGATATAATTACTAACAATTTTAAGTTAAAACTATTATTACTATAATCTCTAACATAATTAAAAATATTAAGAGATCTTATAAAAAATAATGAACAAAATAGATAAATCGTATAATTTTTTACAATAAGTTGTCTCACTTGACCCACTTACCAATTTTTATAATTTTTACTATTTTAGTAATTAATGGGATAAAAGATTAGGGCAGTTACTTATTTAGTGGGATTTGGTAGTTGCAGAATAAACTATAATTTTCTTTTATACTATTGTTGAAGAATAGATACACATGTCTACAACTTACTTTTTTCTTTATCTGGTGTAGGTAGAACTGTTCATAAGAAAAACTGGTTCTGAAACAACACAGTATAGTAAACAACACAGTTTCTGAAGTTACAGTGACATGATTCAAGAAATCAGGTGTAAAATTAAGACTTTAGAGTCTCCCAAATTCCATAAATAAAACCTTGAATAAGACAACATAGGAAACTTTTGAGACAACAACAACAATACTCAAAGGTTTAGTATGCTTTATCTCATTACCCAAAAGAGAAAAATAAAAGTATGAATAAACAACACAGTTTTTGAAGTTACAGTGATTCAAGAAATCAGGTGTAAAATTAAGACTTTAGAGTCTCCCAAATTCCATAAACACATAGAACAAGACAACATAACAAACTTTTGAGACAACAACAGCAATACTCAAAAGATGAAAATAAAAATAGAATGAGAGAGAGGTACCTTAGTTTGTGATGGTGTGGATCCAATGAAGAGAAATGAGTTGTGTTGGAAACTTCTGCAGAGAGAGTGCAGATAAAGAAGATCTGAGGAAAAGAAACGTTAGAAGGTGAAACAAGTAAAGCAGAATAACATTAAAGAAAGAAAGAAAGAAACAAGTGGTTGTTTGGTGTGCATGAAAGTGAATTGATTTTGGAATTTACTTTATATGGATAAATGGAAAGATTGACTTTGTGTTGCACATTCTTACCCTTGGAACACCAATGCCACTTTCTACTTCATATCTCCCTTAATGCCTCCTTATTTTTAACTACTTTCTATATTTTTGTTTTATTAAAAAAATATATAAATATGGGGATTTTCTTTTACTAAAATAGTATAATTTTATAAATTAATTATCAAAATGAATAAAATATAAAAAAATTATTCAAATAGATAAGTCTGGTCAAATTGACACGAAACACGAATTCATTGTGAATAAATTATATCAAAATGATACGATTTCAGTGTATTTAATCTGACACAATTTCATTGTGAATAAGTCATATATTATCTTGGGTAAACTAGAACTCACTTATCTATTTTGATTTTTTTTTCAAATTTTTACCTATTTCAATAATTACCTATGAAATTACCCTAATCACCTATCTAACTTTATATAAATGGATAGCTAGAAGCCACACATGCTAATGTCTTATACAAAGAGACCAACTTCTATACCAACAATTATAATAAAAAGGTGTCCTCTGGAGGGGATGATGTTTGTTTATTTTGATTCTGTCCACAAATATGAGGACAAGTATTTTTAGATCACAAACTCCATACTCATTTAAAAGTTGTGCTATTAATGATGATTTCTAAATTGTTTCATGATATTTCAGTTGGTTGTGTGATGTTAACTGTGTTGTATTTAAAATTGTAAAACAATGATTTCTTATATATTATATAAACTTTTAAATTTAGATATGATTTAATTTCGATATCATTTAAGTTATTATAATAAAATAATATTCATTTTTATTGTATTTAAAAAAAAAATATATATATATATATATATATTTGTTAAAGATATAGTTTAAATATTATCTTAAATAAAAGATATTATATGATTTGATAGAAATATATTTTATCAAACATTATTTATTATTAAATATAATTTTTTCTTATTGTTAGATATTTTCTTCATTATAAATAAGAATGATATTAGTACAAACACACAATTATTTCAATATGGCATTTGATTAGTACCTTTCTCATTGATTTGTTTTACCATAAACTAGTTGTTAGGTCATGACCTTTTTCCTAGTTGAGGTTTGGGAATATATTTTGAAAATATAAGGAATATATTATGAAAGAGTTTGTTATTTATTTTATTCATGTACGTCATAGAAAAAAATGTAACAAATATTAAATATTAACAATATTTTAATCTTATTTTTTAAATCTATATAATAAATAAATATATTTTTATGTTTTATGTAAAAGATATTTAAAAAATTATAATTGTTTTGAATGAAAAGAATGTTGCCGACAGTTTAATATGCAGTGAATGCTCTTCTTAACAAGACTCCAATTGTTTTGGTGCAAGCAACAGTTAACACACAAGTAATTTAAAAAAAAAATTAAAAAATATATATAAAATGGACCTCACCACTTATTAAATATTTATACTCAATTCAAGAGGTTAAGAAAATAAAATTCTTAAAAAAATTTAAAAAGTTTAAAGACAAATTAGAAAAGCAAAATAAAAGAATAGGTTAAATCAAAGAAAGTAAAAATGTGACAAGAATGTAAATATGACAAAGAGAAAAACACTTTTGAAAGACAAGATAATCTAAATAATATATTTAGAATTACCACTAGAAATATAAAACAAATTAAATAAGCTAACAATTAATCTTCAATAAACAAGATTTTTCTAATAATTTAATTCAAGACTAAATCTCATAACTAAAAAAAATAGAACAAAGTGAATGAGAAAAATCTTAGACAATCCTTTGAAATCTTGTGTGAGTTTTGCAGCCACATATTTGAATTCCTCAAAGTCATATTAAAATGGAAACATGGAAACGTGGAGGCCACTTCATCCAAAAAATCAAAGGCATGTTTCTGTCTCTACTTCACGTGGTGTCAAAATTCAAAGTCAAATTCAATTATACTAATTTTAAAATGCAAATTAACTTCCATTTAGTTTTTTTTTAATTTTTTTATTAATAAGTATAAATTATTTATATATTATTTTTTTAATATATTTTGGTTTAATTTTTTTATTTTCTTATATTTTTTTAATAATATTTTTTATATAATAATAAATAATTGTTGTTTCTGGAGGTGTAAAGTTTTATATTAATATCCAGATAGTTATTAATATCCAGATAGTTTTTATAAAAAAAAATTACATCCAAAACATTCAAATTGAATTTAACTATTTATTTCTTAAAACGATTTAATTACATTTGTTATTTCTTAAAATAAAAAAAAATATTCTAAAATTGCACAAGTCATACATATTAAGATTTAAGTGGAAATAGATATAATTAAGTTATAAATATAACAAACGTCAGTTTAATATAAAATGAAGATAAAATCATATATAACAATTACCCAATTTTAGAATAATTTTTCTTCACAATTCAAAAAATATGAAATAAAATTACGCCATTTTGCAATAAAAACCAAATTCAAAACTTGGTTCCCTTATCAAAATTTCTCAAATGTAAGAATGTGCATCTTCCAAATTCCTCCAATTTCAACTAAATTTGCTTTTTGCACCAACAAAACTCATGTTCACAGTTGGTTCAAAGGAATTCTGTTTATGCACTGAATCATAAATTTTGAATTAAACAACAATTTCTTCAAATTAATTGCATCGTAACAATCTAGCATGAAAACTGTAATAATTTCAAATTAATTTTTATTTACATAATAATGGCTAACATAAAAAATTTATATAAAAAAAAAACTAATTTCAATCATTCCAGTATATGTTCAATAAACAAAAATTTATTAAAACAAAATACAATAGTACAACTGAAAAAGCCCAAAGCTCAATAATAAGTAAAGAGTTTGTTATTTATTTTATTCATGTACTTCGCATATAGAAAAAATGTAAAAAAATATTAAATATTAACAATATCTTAATTTATGTTTTAAATCTATATAATAAAGAAATATGTTTTTATCTTTTATGTAAAAGATATTTAAAAAATTATAATTATTTTTAAATGAAGAGAATGTTGTGTGATAGTGAAATATGTTATCCCTCTTTGAATCAAAGGCATCTTTCTCTCTCTCTATCTATGCTTCACGTGGTGTCAGAATTTCAAAGTCAATTTCAATTGTACTAATTTCACATTGCAAATTCTCTTTAATTAATTATTACACCCAAAGCATTCCAACTTAATTCAACCTTTTTTTTCAAAAACAATATAATTTCATTTTATATTTCTTAAAATAGATAAAAAATCTAAAATTAAACAAGTTGTACATACTTCCATTTACATGAAATTTTATATAATTAGATAATAAGTATGACTTCAATTTAATATAAAATAAAAATAAAGTTGTATAGGTTAAGTACGAGAGATTCGATTTAATATAACCTTTTTCTTATTTTTATTCACTTTTAACTCTTTTTTTTCTTAATTTAAATAACTTAATTTTTATACTTAGTTTCTCTCATTTCAATAATTTCTTAGATTTTTCACATGTGAATGTGAATTCGGTATTTATTCAATTATGTGTTGAGAAAATAGAAGAAGTGATGAAATGATTTATTAGATATGAATGCATTGTATCTACCATTTGAAATGTCTCATAAACATGATTTCATGTTGAATTATGAGATGACCCACATTTTTACAAGTTTAGCTAAAATAATTGGGTTGTTATATTTAGGAGGATATTTTTCTTTGTGTTTATTAAGTGAGTATATGGTTTACTATTAAATTTAAAATTTAAAATATACTTACAAATTTATAAATATTAAAATATTATTTTCAAAATTGCTTGAGATACCTATAAAATTTTAGTCTCCTATCTAAAACTGATTGTTATTATCTATTTTACTTTTTATTTATTTATATAATTCAATGATAAACCCTACCAAAATCAATAATATAGACATGGGTTAGAATTTATTCTTAGTTGTAATCTTCAATAAAATAATGACGAAAATGTCTTCTAGCACTGTGCCTTGACTGAGATCAGAGGCACATGGCAGACAATATATATTTTAATACATAAGAAAATATTTTCATTTTAAATAGTTTTTTAATATATATAACTTAAAATCAAAGTCATGACAATTTTTTAATAGGAGTTTTGATTATGTATTTAAACACGTTACTTAAATTAAATTAGTTAGTTAAATTGGATACTAATTTAAAAATTAAATAATTATTTATATTTAAAATTATTTTTATTATTAATAAAAATTTATAAAATAATTTTTAAATTTGTATCTAAATTAGTTATCTAACTTTAGCGATTAATATTTTAGATTATAAATTAGTCTTTAAAAGACTAATTTAAAATAATAGAGACTAATTTATAATATAAAGTAGTACGTAGCTAAAATCTTGGTAGCTAATGGTCAGATACAAATTTAAAAATTATTTAATAATAAAAACTACTTTAGATACTATAGTTTTTTAGTTTATAAAATGATCTCTAATTTCATCAAATAGTAACTAATTATTTTGATTTTTAAAATTAGTTTTTATTTAATGATTTTTTTAGTAACTATTGATCATTAAGAAAAGTGATTCACTATTGATCATCAATAAAGAGTGTGATAAGAAAGAAACTACAAAAATACAGATTAAGAAAGTGAGATTGAAGAAATTATTCACAGTAAGTCTCTTATGGATCAAGATAAGTGTTTCTCACTATTATAATGCCTATGAGAATCATAGATTGTAAGATTTTTATAAAATGTATCTGAATCTACATGTAGTGTGAGAGTCAGGATGTTCAAAATTTATGATTATCCATGGACAAATATTTTTCACCTTAATTTTTAAAAAAAAAATATGAATTTGTGATAATTAAATTACCATAAAATTTTATCGCACCATAAGAGCACGAGAGTGTAAGTCTTGTTCTGTCAGTTGAATGACCATGTGAATAATTGTGAGTTATTAGCCAAATTCTTTGGTAGGAATTGCATTGGCTCTACATATGTATAGCCTTTCGGTCCTCTAAAGATATAAGACATTCCAATTCAAAGTGACCCTTTATTGGGCCTGCATTTATGTAGAAATGTTTCTTTGTTAAGAATTGCATTGGCTCTACACGTGTAACAACCTCACGGTCCTCTAAAAATGTAAGATAAATTCCAATTCATAGTGACCCTTTACAGGACCCGTATTTCTGCAGAAAGGGCTCGGGGACTTTCCTACATTTATTCTGCATTTTTGAATGCTTTGAATTGAAATGCTAACACCCAAATCCCACCATGCAATTTTGTGCTTTTAAGCCAATTCACGACCAATTTGATGTTGCTTTGAATCGTGTGTCCCCCTCCTTCAGTGGGAGCATCTTATTGATTTTGAATTATAATTAAGAAATGAAAAAATTCATTTTTGCAGGAAGTCTTGACATTTCCTGAGAAAAATTGACCTAAATAAAGGTGAGCATAATGTTTATGTATTGGTGGATTGATTATGGATGTATAGCTCATCTTTCTAATATGATGCATGAATTCCTTTGAACTCGAACCACAAACCCAAATGAGAAGTTTGTCTTCATGGGAAATAGAGTGAATGTTTTAGTTGAAGCTATCAGGACTTATCGTTTAATCTTTAACACTGTATTTTATTTAGAATTGTTTTATACTTTGTACCTAGCATTTTTTGAATTTAGTTTCTTTGTCTAAAATTGATGTTGTTGATACTCTTATAGGTTTGGGAAGGGTTGTTTCAGTTTGTATAAGCATACTTGTATAGGATCTAGTGCACTTTATGATGATTTATATGTTAAAACTCTTATGACCTCACATCATAATGTTGACACTAAAAATAGTTTAGTTAATGAATGTTTAGCTTAATTGTGGCATAAGTGTTTGGGATATATTTCCAAAGAAATTATGCAAATATTGGTAAATAATGAAATCTTTCTGAATTTAGATTTTAGTGATTTAAATGTATGTGTAGATCATACAAAAGGAAAACCAACAAAACACACAAAGAAAGAAGCCACATGAAACATTCAACTTCTTGAAATTCTTTCAATAAAAAATGTGCTCTATCACATTTTTAATGATTTCTCACAATATGGGTATGCCTATTTACTACATGAGAAATATCAAGCATTCATGTCTTAGAAATTATATAAATGAACTAGAAAGACAATTAGATATAGAGGTGAAAACTGTCAGGTTAGATAGAAATGATGAATATTGTGGAAAATATGATGAAAACTGTCCATAAAATACTTTGTTTTATTTTCAAAATTGTCACTAAGTTTTTTTATTGTTGTGGTTAGGGAACCCAGGCGTCAGTGACATTTTCTCCACTAGTGTAGGTTTCTCAACTCATTTCTCACCAGAAATAGTAAAATGTGTTACTCGGCTAAATAAATCAATCACGTGTTATTGGAATAATTACTTACTTTTCTATTATAAAAATTTTGACAAGCATGATATTTATTCCTTTTATAACGATTATATGAATTTTTTGATTTACATAAGAGCTTTTAAATTTATTGATTTTGACTATTACACTAAACGAGGGAATGTTTTTTTTTATAGTATTAAGAAGTGGATTTTAAGCCTAACTCAACCTCATAAAACCGGCTCATGGGGTGAGGTTTGCACCCACTTATATACAATGAAATATTCTCATCTCTAGTCGATGTGGGATCTCTAACATATTGTTTTGCTATTTCTTTTTTTCCCTCTATTTGTGTGCAAACAAATCTGACTGAAATCAAATAATATAGTTGAACGTGAGAATCTTAAATCGAAAATAGTCTTTATTAATAAATTATCAATAAAACTAGTTATTATTTTAAGAACTATTCATTAGTGATGGTATAAGACAAAAGTTGAATAACAAACAATCATGAGTGCTTTTCACTCACCCAACATAAAATGTAATGACAACGAAGCAAAATATGGTACCACAATTGAAAAACAAAGACTCTCTCACTTGGCACAGGTTATGATAAAAAAAAATAGTTATACTTAAACATTGAATTGATAAAAACACTTGATCACTTATTCAAATTATTTGATCACATGTGTAAATGTGACACATTTCTCAAACTGGAATTGAAATCAACCACAAACATATCTAGATCGACCTTGCTTTATATTATTATCCTCTCTCTTAACCTAACTAGCTAGTCGGTAAACTGGTCTAGTTAACAAATGATTCTTTCTAGGTATGCTAAGTCCAAATATCTCTTGCATGTCTAACTCATCACAAGACATGCCCAATGGAAGCATCCAATCAAAACAATGCACCAATTGAGCCAAAACAAGACTAACTGTGGTTAGACCCAAATGAATCCCGGGGCACCCTCTTCGACCCGAACCAAATGGTAAAATTCGAAAGTCCTTTCCACGAATGTCTACATTGTCATTCTCAAACCTTGTAGGATCAAAAATCTCGGCATTGTCCCAAACATTAGGATCTCGCCCTATAGCCCATGCATTTACTATAATTCTTGATTTTTTCTTTATTAAATAACCATCAATGATAACATCTTCTCTACACTCGCGAGGTACTAGTAAAGGTCCAACTGGGTGCAACCTTAGTGTTTCCTTCACCACCATGTTCAAATAAGATAACTTTTGTAAGTCATTTTCCTCCACGTGTTTGTTCATTCCAACCACATGTTCTAGCTCGTGTTGAAGTCTTTTCATCACACTTGGGTGCCTCAAGAGTTCTGACATGGCCCATTCTAACGTTGTGGAAGACGTTTCTAATGCTCCAGCGATCATGTCTAATATGATAGCTTTGATGTTTGTCCTATCAATGACATTTTGGTGGTTGTGAACATCATCTGGTTGATGCATGAGTGAGAGCAAAATCTCCACAAAATCTATGTTGTATTTTTTCTCTTTGTCATATGAATTATTTTCGTGGTCTTGGATTATCTGCTCTAACCTTTCGTCAATTGACTTGCTTGTTTTCTTTAATCTTTTTGTTATTCCCTACAATGGTTGCATGCATAAATTCTTCATGTATTAAAAAATAACATCACATATAATTCCATCATATTCTTTCATATGTATATAACAACATTGATAAACACTAGCATTAATAAGTGACCAATTTACTAAAAATTGTACAATTTATTAAAATATTTTGCCATAATTAATTGAATTTATTTTATATTTGACTATTGGTGCTTTATTTATTTTTTTTCAAATTGCATTCCATTAAATGTACTGCATTTCATTAACTAATTAAATTTTCTAAATTTACAATATTATATTCAATAATTTTTATAAGAAATTTAAATAATTAAAATTGAAAAATCATATCCAATCAAAGTCAAAAAATAACAAATACACATAAAGGTATTATTAAAACTTGAAAATTAAATAAAAGTATAAAGAAACAAAAGAAATCTAAATCGTTTAGAATACGTAAAAATGACATTAAAAATAAAATAAAATATACTAAAAAACTCTATTCATGCAAATACATAGATTTAAAAAAAAAAATATAAGTACCAATATATTATATTTGGATGCACGATTTTAAAAATATAAAAATCATGTTTAAGAGTACGATTTTTATTTTAAAATAATTTTTTTATATATTTCTACAGTCGCACTTTATAACATATTTTAATAAATTCATGCTGGTACGTTTATTTTAATTGTTTAACTTTTTTTGTTAAAATTGTGTTTAATGGCACATTTTTATTTTCAATAAAATCGTGCCATTACAATAGGCATGCTTTTAATATCTTTTATACTTTGGTGTGTAAAATGTACCTCTTGGCATGTTTTGTGTTTTTTTTTTTTTTTTTTTAAATGGTTCACAAGTTATCTGGATTTTTTTGCAATATATGGAAATTGGTAGGGTTTGTTTTTAGTAGTTTGTCGGGAAAGTTTAGTGTTGTTACACTTTTTTTTTTTTTTAGAAAAATGATTTTTTGACACCCCATTTTTCTTTTGCTCCAAATTACACATTTGAATTACTTATGTGATAGGGGTATTTTTGTAAAATAATAAACATAAGGTGGGTGTAATTTGGAGCACTAGGTGTCAAATTATCACTATTCTTTTTTTATGAGTTGAATCATCTAAAAATGGTTCAGATATATATATTATTTATTATTGATAAAAAATAGATAAATGTTAAAAAAAATTTAGATAAATCATGTGAACAAGTATTAAAGGGTTGAGATAACTTTTTGTATTCCTCTGAATTTAGTTTCATTTTATTTTTGATAAAAAAAATTATGTGAATCAAGACTTCTACTTTCCTTCTATCATTATTTTTTATATATATATTTTTCTAAAATATTGTTTCTTAGTCATTTTTAAGTGCATATGCTAACAAGTTTTAGTGGCAACATATACAATACCTGAAAATCAAACAGCCCTAGCCAGGGCATGTAATCTGCAAGATTAAAAGCTCCAACCAAGTTCAACGCTTCTTGAATAAGCCTTTTCAGCTCCAATTTATCATCTTTCACACGCCCCAACACCATTCTAAACACCATCTTCTCCACCACCTCTGCCACCAACTCACTCAGATCCACAACCTCACCTAACGCAGCAGAATTTTTCAGAGACTCCACCAACACTCCCAACTCCTCTCTCCTCAGAGGACCAAACATCTCAACCTTTGAGGCACTCAGAAGCTGCACAGTGCACACTTTTCTCACGTTGCGCCAGTATGCACTGTACTCAGAAAAAACCAAACCCTTGCTGCCATGTGAAAGGGTTTCAGAGACTTGGATTTTGGGTCTGCTGGCAAAAACAGTGTCATGGGTTTTGAGGAACAGTTCTGCAGTTTCTGGGGAAGAGACCACTATGGCTGGGACCTGCCCCAGATTTAAGGACATTATGGGACCATATTTTGTGGCAAGGGATTGAAGGGTTCGATGTGGGAGTTTTCCTAACATGTGAAGGTTTCCAATAATTGGCAAGGGTTTGGGACCTGGTGCAGTTTTCCAATCATGTTTCTTTTGGAACAAAAAAACAATGAATGATATTAAGAGAAGTGTTATAGGGATAGCTAGTGCTTGAAACAACATTTCTAAATTGTTTATTTGCTTTGTGAGAATTAAGAGGTGAGTTTAGGTTATTTATAGACCTTAATATATAGTATACTGTGTGTATATAGATATATAGGTAGATATTGATGGGAAAAACGCGCGCGGAAACAAAACACATAATCACGAAATCAACTGCAGAAAAATAAACGACACAAGATTTAACGTGGTTCGGTCGCCAACTGCAACCTACATCCACCCGAACAACTATTAGGTTTACATTATATCCTGTTACACACCAATTACAAGTACAATAATCTCTTTAAATAGAGATAAATAGAGATAATAAAGGGACATAACAATTAAGCTCACTCACTAAACATGTGTCTTGTCAGCCCAACCCAATTGGTCCTGGCTTCGTACCAACATATATATATATATAAAAAGAGAGCATACTGGAAGAGAGCCAATTTATAATAGAAATAAGTTAAAGAGAGCATTTAAAAATGTTTTGGTCGCAGTGCTTTTTCCCTTACACACTGTCATGGTTGGTACCTCCTTGTTTGCTACCTCTTTTTTTGTCTTGTTATTTAGACTGTTCATTATATCTTAGTTTAATTCTAATTTTTATTTTTAAAAATTAAATTTTTATATCAAATCATTTTTAAAAATATTTTTTAATATATATGAATTTATTCTATTTTAGTCTTTATTTATTTATGGTAATTCAATGATAAACTCGACCAAAATCAATAATATATAGACATGGGGTAGAGTTTATTCGTATTGTGATCTTCAATAAAATAATAAGCCAATAACGACGAAGACCTTGTCTTCTAGATTAGAGGCACATGGATCTATGCAGACAATATATCTTTTAATACATGATACGAAACTATTTTAATTTTAAATAGTTTTTTAATATATATGACTTAAAATCAAAGTCATAGACGATTTTTCTTTACTTATGATATTATATTATAAAAGATGGAAATGCGTGCCAAAACCTTTTTACAACTAAAAGAGTGCATTAATATCATACCTAATATTATTTGAGTTTAACTAACCCAAGTACTTAGATAACCAAATATAAAAGCAAATTGGTAGCCTAAAAAAAATAATCAGAAAACAAAGTTTATAGTGTTGACAAATACTTTCATATTTCTATTGATGTAGTTTTTGTGTATTTAAAAGACAAAAGTCTAATATCACTATTACTAACATTTTTTTTTTCATTTTGAAAAGTAGATGATAACAATTTGATGGGAGTTGAGAAAGAAAAAAAAAAGAGTTTTTCCTTATGTAACAAAGGTTGTTTACCATTGATCATCAAGAAAGAGTGTGATGAGAAAATAAATTACAAAAAGACAGATTAAGAAAATATGATTAAAGAAATTACTCATAGTAAGTCTCTTATGGATTAATCAAGATAAATGTTTATCATTATTATAATGTATGTGATAATCATAGACTCTAAGATTCTTATAATATACATCAGAATCTACATGTAGTGTGGGAATCAGGATGTCCAAATTTATGATTATCCATGGATAATGTTTTTTTACCATAATTTTTAAAAAAAATATGAATTTGTGAAAAGAAGAATTTTTTATAATTAAATTACCATAAATTTTATGGCACCTCAAGGAGCACGAGTGCACAAGTCTCATTCTGTTAGTTGAATGATCATGTGAATCTGTGTGAGTAATCAACTAATTTCTTTGGTAAGAATTGCATTGGCTCTACACATGTATAGCCTCTCGGTCATCTAAAAATATAAAACAAATTTCAATTCAAAGTGACCCTTTACAGGGCCTACATTTCTGCATAAACGTTTTTTTGGTAGGAATTGCATTGGTTTTACACATGTATCAGTCTTTCAACCCTCTAAAGATATAAGACAAATTCCAATTCAAAGTGGCCCTTTACAGTGCCTGCATTTTTGCAGAAAGGACTCGAGGACTTTTCTACATTTATTTTGCATTTTTTAATGCTTTAATTAAATTGAAATGCTAACACCCAAATCTCACCTTGCAATTTTGTGCTTTTACTCATTCCAAGGAAAGAAGTCAAATCCCGACCGATCTGATGTTGCTTTGAATTTTGTGACCTCCTTTAGTTGGAGCATCTTATTGCTTTTGAATTCCAATTAAGGAATGACAAATTTCATTTTTGTGGGGAGTCTAGACATTTCCAAATGGTTTGCCCCAAATGTAAAGTTTGATTCAAAAATAAAGGTGAGCATAATGTTTATGTATATTTTGAATCAAAGTTAACTAAAGTTTGCTATAATATTTGGTGGATTGATTATGGATATGTATAGCTCATCTTTCTAATATGATGCATGAATTACTTTGAATCCGAACCATAAACCCAAATGAGAAGTTTGTCTTCATGGGAAATAGAGTGAAAGTTCTAGTTGAAGCTATCAGGACTTATCGTTTAATCCTTAACATTGTATTTTATATAGATTTGTTTTATACTTTTTATGTACCTAGCATTTCTTGGAACTTAGTTTCTTTGTCTAAAATTGATGTTGTTGGATACTCTTATAGGTTTGGGAAGGGTTGTTTAAGTTTGTATAAGTGTACTTGTATGATAGGATCTAGTACACTTTATGATGATTTATATGTTAAAACTCTTATGACCTCACGTCATAATGTTATCACTAAAAGTAGTTTAGTGAAATGAATGTTCTGCTTAATTGTGGCATAAGTGTTTGAAATATATTTCCAAAGAAATTATGCAAAGATTAGTAAAGAATGAAATCATTTTGAATTTGGATTTTACTTATTTGAATATAGGTGTAGATTGTACTAAAGGAAAACCAA